>NC_083464.1:32419100-32451600 GCF_030014155.1 Tachysurus vachellii
CACACACTCATTCACTCACACAATCACACACTACGGAAAATTTTCCAGAGATGCCAATCAACCTACCATGCATGTCTTTGGACCGGGGGAGGAAACCGGAGTACCCGGAGGAAACCCCCGAGGCACGGGGAGAACATGCAAACTCCACACACACAAGGTGGAGGCGGGAATCGAACCCCCAACCCTGGAGGTGTGAGGAGAACGTGCTAACCACTAAGCCACCGTGAATTTGGGGACATTTATTTATTTATTTATTTATTTAATCCACATATTTAATATTACTTTTGTCATTTTTAGCTAAAATCTGGAGCCTTCTTCAGGAAGTCTGGCATTGTGTGGACCCTCTGTCCAAAACCCCAGAACATTTGGACTTAAACGGTAATCGGTTTTACGCAGAATTCTCAGACTTATGTTTTTTTGCTGGTGCTCAGAAACTTAACATTTTTCTAACAATCCACAGACAATCAGCACTTAATGTTCAGACCTTCAGGATCTCCTCCTTGTCCGTTACCAACCGGTCCGTTTAGAAATTCAGCGCCTCAGTCAACAGTCTCGAGTCCAAAAGGAGCTAAAGCGTCTCCTGAAAAGAGCAAACCCGAGTCTACGTTAGCAGATACATGCAGTCCGGGTCAAGAGCAGAAGATCAAGAAAACAGGCAGGAAGAAGAAAAGAAGTTTGGAGTCTGTGGATGGAGATAAAAGCTGTGTAAAGACTGATGAAGTCAGTGATTTGTCACTAAATAAAGATGGTCCTGATGATCACTTGTTACAGGAAGGAAACTGCAGTAAAACCCTTGACATCTGGGAGATCCTCAGCCTCTCTTGTCCTTTACCTGCTGCTCTATCTCCTCTGCCTCCTGATGACTCGGTAATCCTTTATAAATCATCTATAGTTATTTCATTGTATGTCGTTTAGCATGAAGCGAGTCTGATTTATTTTTGTGCTAAATATTATTTAACAAAAACATCGTCAGGTTCATAGAGTAAAGACTGACTTAGTAAATTCTTTAGTTCCTGAAAAATGTCTAGTTCTGATAGTTTGGGACCCTTTTGTACGATTGCGATGTTGATCTGTAAACCTGCACAGTTTCCGAATGCGGATTGTGTGCTGTGTGTTTCAGACCGAGATGGAGATCGATTCGAGTCAGAAAGAACGTTCAATTTCAGAAGCTGAAGATGGCAAAACATCACAGTCCACAGACCCAAAACCTTCGAAGGATCGTGTAGAAGTTTCATCTGTGTGTTTGTCTCCAGGGGAACAACAGAGTATAATGACATCATCAATCTCTCCTGATACTGAGAACATCAGCCCTCAGAACGTTCTGACAGAGAGCCAAGAGATGCAAGAAGAAAACATGTGCAAGAGCTCTGAAGGTTCAGCTTCCACACTTGCAACAGCAGGTTTACATCCTGAAACCGAGGAGGAGCAGATTAACGTAAACCAAGCCACAGCAGAATCCAGGCTGGACACCAAGGAAGAACATACAAATCAGATTATCACTACACAGCAGTGTAATGCAGACCATGAAGAACCCAAAGTGTGCTGTAATGACGGAGTCAGAGAAGATTCAGAGTCGTCACAGCAGGTAATCATCTCTGAGATGTGCTGTGGTGAACGAGACGGTGAATCCTGTAGTAAGATGAACGGTGTTACATCTGAAGAGTCCTCAGACGATGAGGAGTTCTTGGGTCTGAAGAGGAAGGTCAGAGGGATCGGCTCGAGACCAGCGGATTTAGACAACGTTACTTCAAACAAAAAGCAAGAATCTTTAGTTCAAGTTGAAGGAACTAACTGTGAACCCAAAGAAGATCATCTTCAACCAGAGAATGAGAAAGATGATGAATCTTTACAAGACATTCCAATAAATATGTGTGAACCTGTAGCTCTCGAAGACGACGTGGAGTTCGACGCCGAGCAAGAGACAGGACTAAGAACGAATATCCATGAACCTGAGGACTGTGACGACTCTTTACCAATTCCTGATGAACACAGTGAACGAGAAGAAGATGAATCTTTTTGCCCCAACAATGAAAAGATGGATGGAGGACTGAAAGAAGATGGTGCTGTATCTAAAGTCCCAAGTGTTAAATCTCAATATATTTGTCCTGAATCTTCAGTAAATACCCCTGAACCGTCAGATAAAAGTCTGAATCTGTCTCTCACAGTTGTGGCCTTCAGAAACACACTTACCTCAACTCAGTCTCCAGAATCTATTGGAAAGGTTCTAACAGAGATGGGTCCTCCTCTACCTCCAGTTGTTTTACCGCTCACTGCAACTCCTCCAAAATTTAAGAAGCACCTTACACCAAATAGACCCTCCATCCAGTTGCCTACCTGGTCATCAACAGAAGGGCCGTTTTCTCTCAAGCAAAATTCGAACGTATCATCTCCAGATCTTGGCCTTCAAGATGAAGTAAAGGCATCACTTTCTTTAACTACCCCTTCACCATCACAAGCAGTTCCGTCTTCCCCTTTGCAGTTTGGATCAGCGACTCCCAAGCATGCACTTCCTGTCCCAGGTAGACTGCCGTCGTCTGCGTTAAACTCCCCTTCGTCTTCCGCGTCACAGGAGAACTCCATGCAGATCCTGGACACCATGTATCCAGAGCTTTCAGCCCAAGCGAGGACTCTAAATATTCTACGGGGGAATGTCAACCTCGGAAGGGCTGCAAATGAAAGCGAGGCGTCGCCACCTGCTGTGAATCCAATTTCAGGGAATAAAACCATCAACTCCTCGTCCACGGCTTTCACCAAGACAGAACAAAAAGCAAAAAGAACTGGTGTAAATGTGTTAGTACCCAAAAGTGCCAAAAGGCTTCGACTTGATACATGTTCACCTGATCCTGTAAGTCTCAGTCCTCCAGTGCAACACGTTAGTGACGCTGACCAGAGTAACGGTGTGGCGTCGCCCATCTCCTGTCCGACTGCTGGTCCATCGAGCAACGGTCAAACAGCAAGAACACAAGACGACCCTGTAAACGTGGTCACTGATACACAGTCCCTCATCGCCGGTGCCTTCCAAAAACTCAGTAGTCTTAGTTTTGACGTGTTGCCTGTAATCCGGAGTCACGTGTTTGTTGGAAGGATATCTGAAGTTCCCGTCCTAAGGGATGAAGAAAAGTGCGTCATTTCTGATTTTTGTCTGAATCGGGTGAGTGAGCGTTTTATTTAATGTCCGTGTCATTTAGAGTCAGAAATTCTCCGAGTACTGAATAGTTGTTAGAACGGAGACTTTTTTAGACAAAGTACTTGGTGCTGATGACTTTTCAGTGAAGGATCCATAGAGAAAACCTTCACCTCTTAGAGCTGATGGGTTCGAACCTGCTCAAATGATTCGACGTAAGGAATCGTTTGTCTTGAAGCTTCGAGTCTTCCGACTAGGGCTGGGCGATAAAACGATAACGATATGTATCGCGATAGACACGTGATCGATATCAATAAGAAATGTGTTCGGTACAACGTTCGATTTTTTTTATTCTTCGTTTCTCATTTTAATTTTTCTGGTTGTTGACATGTTCTGAGTTTTCCTGCTTGTTGACATTTCTGTCTTAATAACTGAGGGGATTACGATCAGAAGAAGGTTAAGTTTAAAATAAAAATGTTTAAATGTAATATATTTTTCTCCTGGTCCTTATTTTAAATGGGTCATAAAAAAGATCAGTAATTATCGATATCGACCGACATGAAACACTGATATCGTGATACAGTTTTCAGCCGTATCGCCCAGCCCTACTTCCAACAGAAGTTAATTTAGTCAAGAGTTGGGTTTATGTGATGCCTACGTAGTGACCCAAACCCTTCCTGCCTGCCACAAACACTTTCTACAATAAAGTATTCATTTCTTAATCCCTAATTCTGTACCATCTTCATCAGTCCGCAGCAGAGGAGTTTATGTTGGCCATTTTGTCAAAGATCAAGGTGGAGAGGGCTGTAATGAAGCACGACATCCTGCAGTCTCTCTGTAGGGTCTACGTCGGCTTGTGTCGATGGACAGGAGACTGTCAGAAAGCTCATGCTCTCGCCTACAGTCTTCTAAAAGAAGGTGAGTGTCCTGACATTTACGTTTATCTGACGAGGTAAACTAAAGTTTTGTCAATTATATAGCAGCATGTGCATTGTTTAGATGTTTTAGTCAGGTTCATGGTGGTGTTTTGTTACTCTACAGACTTCCCTGAAGCCTCCAAGCTGGTTTTATTCATGGTGACGACATGGCCAACTGTTCTGTCCCACGACAGCATCTTGGGCCGAGCCATTAACGTAGTAAGCAAGCTGAAAGCAGATGAAGAGATACTAGACTACCTCAGCAAGTATCTGCACTGGGAGGAGGTAAACAGGAGCTTGTTGTCTGGTCACCTGGTCTTCCATCCAGATCCTGGGAGTCTGTGCCCATGATTTGAGTTACTATCGACTGTAATATCTGAACTTATCTGTTCGTGAATGCCGTCCCATGAAGGTTCCAGCTAGTTGTGTATAGTGCAGTATTTATTGGTGAATGCTCACTGATTTCATCCTGATGTATAATTCTATTCTATAAAATATTTTTTTACTAAAATGTATTTTACTGCAGTTGATTAAACTGGTTATCAAAAAAGTTTTATTTCCTCCCAGAGGCCTCCAGGTGACATCCACGAAATGATCACCACCATACTGAAGGCTTTTCACGAGGATGACACGTTGATGTTCCAGACGCACGATCGTCATGGTTACGACCTCTGCCCTGCCGCCTGGGATTACATCTGCAGCCTGGATCTACTGTGTGCACATCTGGGCTGGAAATGGACCCATGACAATATTATAGGGTACGGAACACACAACCATTTTAAACCTACTGTTATGATTCACAGTTTTGGAGACTGAATATTCTACTTTTGGCACCTAGTTTTATTTCATGAAGCTTTTACAGAGAGATTAAAACAACGACATGTTAAATTCAGAGCTCAGCAGTTGATGGTGTCGGGCAGGTCTGCACCACTGGCTCCTAACTGCCAGGGGCAGTGTTTCAGTACTGAGAGAACCTCTTACATGCACAACAGGGCTGCCGTATCAGATGTATTGAAGTTTACTCTGAAGTTGCATCACACCGGTCCATCAGGAAAATCCTTTAAATGGCCACATTGATGTTTCTTGAATTTCACGACCTTCCACATTGTCTCAGAATCACCACTCGATATCCTTTTTATTTTCCTTATGTTTTATTCATCAGAAAAGAACTTTGGCCGGTCTTGAACGCCTGGGTGACACAACCAAGACCTCAGCAAACACCAGTGCGAGATATTTGTGTAGCAGCAGTCTTAAGGCTGATCGGTAGGTTTTCTTGAAAATCCTGTTTTGACGCAACTTGTGAATTATTCAGTGTTTCACTTTTGGTCATTTATTTTATCTCTTTCAGGACGACTCGGGCAACTGGGACTGAAGGAGAAACTGTGTACGTCAGTTCAAAATGTTGCAAAAGCCATCAACCTGTTTGGGAAACATGGAATATCAGAAGGTGTGATTTTAAAGCATGAAACTAATTATTATTATTATTATTATCATCATTATTATTTTCTATCTGACCATCTGTGATTTTTATTGATTTCCCCATCAGGAAAGCTCTTTGTCCAGTCATGAGATTATGTATGTTGTGTGCAGGAGTTCCGTGGGAGGTGCAGCTTTCTGCAGTCTACGCCATTTATGATCTGGCGCCCAGCAACCCCAAAGACGCTCTGGAGGCTTTGGCATCATGGCGGGGAGAAATCACACGACCGGTTCCCCCAGCCGTCACCAGCTGCATCACACAGATCGGCTCCATATGTCGTCAGATCAAACCATAGGATCACAATGTGTACAGCATTACCTGTATTTTTATTTGCACTTTTGTCTTTTTTCATGTCTCTGTCATAAAACAGAGTACTGTTGACTTCATGCCGCAGGTCATTAATGGTGCTCATTCTTGTACATTCTGTATCTAGATCTGTTGTTAAATGTAACATTTGTCTACCTAAAGAAAGAAAGTATATCTTTGAATATGAATTTAAATAATATATTGGATGTTGTTTTTGTTTTTTTTTGCTGTAAATTGACACTTAAAAAAAATATTTTCTATTTAAAAGCACTTCTTGTAAATACTTGCTCTCCGGTCGCGTTTTGGCTGAAATTTGCTTATTACTAAGGTAATAATAAGGTATACCAGCAACCTGGTGTCTCTTAATAATGTCCTCTATTAGATTAAGTCAGACTTTGATCTGGTAGGTAGATGGACATGGGCTTGAGCTACAACGCTGAGGTTTGGGCTGCTAGAAAGCCTGAATTTTTGCCCAACCTTTTATGAGACGCTACACATCTCACCACAGATTTACATTAAAAAAAAAGAGACCTTTTATATACAAAAATGTTTGCCCTTACATGGGAACAATATCTGCCCTGGAATGAATTTACACAGATTAATAACCCCATTCCACAATATACTAAGTATGGAGTAACATAACTGTGGATTAGTTAGTAATGAACCATGTTGTGTCTGACAGAGCAGAGTATAAGTACAGGGTTAAGCGATGAAACCGAAACACTGGCCAAAGTAAAGTTGGAGGTTTCACATCTATATATCTATAAGATCAGAGCAATAACACAGCTGTACATCAAATATCGCACTCCACATAACCTAATTGGAGACGTATCAGAGGTCAAAAAAGGACAAACTGTTGGTGTATTGAGAGCCAACGTGGTGCCGTCAGCAAACCACCACGAAGGACGAACCACACTGAGCAGGAGTAAAAGCTGGTGCAGGAGGAAGCTGTCTGAAAGGTTGTTCAGATGATAACTCAGACTGGATCTAAAAAACAACACAGCTACCCAAAACACACAGAATAAAACGTGTACCCTTTCCACCAAAACTGCTCATCAGGAGTTAACCAGAGTCAACATGCATGGTCGAGTGACGACAGCCAAACCTTTGGTCATAAATGGTTTTATGGTGCCAGCAGCAGACATCTTGGGCTGTGATGAATCCACCTGCACTGTTGGTGCCCAGAGTGAACTACAGGGGTGGATCAGTGATAGTTTGGACTGCAGCATCTCCACTTGGCCCACTACTTTTTGCTAGATTGGGCATCACTAGCATGGACTGTTTAACCATCACCACCATATGATGTCCTGAAGTCATTCGAAGCAAGTTTGTCTACATGTTCTACTAATTTTTGACATCTGTAAGCCTCAAAGAATTAAGTTGTAATCTTTTTTCATGCTACAAGGTTTACTGTTCATTATTTAAGGAGTCAGTGGAGTAAAATGGAGCCAATGCCTCAATGACCCCAGAGGGAAAAGATCTTCAGATACGACAAGCTCGGGGTCCACCTTCTCTTACGGTCTCCCTGCATTCCCAGTCCATACAATGCCATACAATGGAATTACCTTATCATCACCACCAGTCCGTATACTCAGTGAGGACTTTGGTTCAACATTCTCCTGACAGTTGAAAAGACCCTCAGTATCCTGAACAAGTTGGTGACTCTCACAATACAACAGCAGCACAAATGAGCCGGTTCTGAGACACTTCAGCTGGATCCTCTCAATCAAACTCAAACATTTTAACTAGCTTCAGCAAGTAGTGAGTCTGGAGACTCCAGAGTCTAATCATGTGGAAAACCTTTATACTGAAGTGTACGTGCAAAGAACACACACTCCACATCATAATGCTAAAGGCTAAAAACAGAGAAACATGAACTATGGCAAAAACATTGTGAATGAAAAACAAACGGATGTCACTAGTAAACAAAAATCACATCCATTTGATCTTAAATGATTTTATATATATGGGGTCGTCAAGGACAACTTCACTTTAGGGGACATACAGGGATTCACCTCTTCTCAGGAACGGACACATGCCAAAACCTGAAGCATCTCAGTGAGAGTTGATGGTCACTCACATGTATTTTTCTATTATTTTGAGTGACACATGACACTTGAGATAAGAAGAGTTCACAAGCCATCAGACATTTCTTATGGGGGGGTCGATCCTGTTCTCTCCCCCTGTGCTTTAGGGTTTCCTCCCCCAGCACAAACACATGCAGTGTAGTCTGATTGGCCTCTTTAAATTTTCTGTAGTGTGTGAATAGTTGTATGAGTGTGTGTACGTACCCATCCAGGGTGACCCCCCGCCTGTGCCCCAAATCCCCTGAAATAGGCTCCAGGTTCCCAGTGACTGTGTGTAAGCAGTACAGAAAACGGATGGATGGGAAATCTGTTAGAGTAACACAATAAACACAGGTGGAGCGACACAAAATGTCACTAATACGGTCTTAAAACACAGCATCGATACGGCCTGAGACGATATTGTACAGAAAAGATTTGTGGTTGTTATATTAAACCTCGTTGCTTTCACCTACAGTGACTTCTACTGTATAAAAAAGAATCAGTGCCATTAAAAGTAAAAGAGAAATGTGTAAAATAAAATAAAATAAAAGTCCTATATTAAAGTTTTTAGATTTTCTTTTAATAAATTATAAAATTAATAAATTCCAAAATATTCTAAATAAACCTGATTAAGTTTAAAGAAGTTGATAGTAAACTTGTAAGACTGGAACACGTTTATCCTCCTTCACCACACACACACACACACACACACACACACACACACACACACAATTCTTTCCCATTCTATTATTCCTTGAACAACCCCTTTTCACTCAAGCCCCCTGCCCCCCACTGTTCTCTTTGGTTTGGTCAAACACATTTTTTCAGGCACATTTGCAGTTCTTTCACTCAGCACATTACATCACCATCACCTCAACCTTCCTCCTGATGAGCATCTAAGGTTCTTCTTTGCTACGCTGTGGATCCAGAGTATCTCCTAGTCCAAGCAGCAGTGTGTACGTGTGGGAACACAGATGAGAGCATGGACCTGCTGATCTGGCTTGATGTGGCTGTTTTACTGTCACTGTGGCAGGGCACGGAAAGCACGAGGGCCGGTAAGTTCAAAACCCCAATAAACTGTGTATCTGTAATGCTGCTCATTATGGCTGTACTTATTCACATAAACTGCATCATTCCTAAAATAATGAATGTAGAAACATGTTCATTTAAATTAGGTGCGGAATTATATAAAAAAATGCTGTTAAGGTACTTGGATAACAATACAGAACATTTTGCCAGTTTGTTGGGAGCCTGGTAAGAGGATTGTACTAAGAATCCTGTAAGCCTTTGGTTTACAAAAGAAAAGAAATAAATAGAAAAATAAATTGAGAAATTAATCAGAATCAGAAAGAGCTTTATTGCCAGGTCTGTTTTCACATGCGAGGAATTTGTTTTAGTGACAGAAGCTCCACAGTGTAACAGAATGACATATGCTGTATAATACAGACCATTTGTATGTACAATGTACAAGTGTGAAATGTGCAATTGAAATATAAATAGTGTGTGTTTTAAGTAAATAATGTGTAAGAATAGTGTTGTGTGTTCCGCGTATGTTAAGTGTTCATCAGACGGATTATCTGCCTGAGGGAAGTGTTTGATTTTACAGGTCGGAGAGAAAGACACCAATATGGTGGTGACATGGCATCGTATCAGTGTGGATAGAATATATGTTATTAGCATTGTAGATATCCTGTTATAGCTATTAACTGCACATGTAAAGCTCTAATAGCATCAACGATCGAATTATTTCAGTTTTCCATGTCATCGTATTCTATATAACTATCAGACATTAAAAAATATTTCAGCAACTGGATCTTATTACGTGACGTATTGTTAGAAGCTCTAAAGTAGCTTTACTTTGGTGAGATTTGAGTCTTTCAGAATGAAAAGAACAATAGACTTAGTGAATAAACAGATAAGTTTGCATGTTCTCCCCGTGCCTCGGGGGTTTCCTCCGGGTACTCCGGTTTCCTCCCCCAGTCCAAAGACATGCATGGTAGGTTGATTGGCATCTCTGGAAAATTGTCCGTAGTGTGTGATTGTGAGAGTGAATGAGAGTTTGTGTGTGTGTGTGTGTGTGTGTGCCCTGTGATGGGTTGGCACTCTGTCCAGGGTGTATCCTGCCTTGATGCCCGATGACACCTGAGATAGGCACAGGCTCCCCGTGACCCGAGGTAGTTCGGATAAGCGGTAGAAGATGAATGAATGAATGAATGAATATCTAATTCATTACATATGTAAGAAATTACAGAAATTGCACCCAAAATCCACTCCAAGGTTCACATCTAAAAGAGCTCATCCCTAAAAAGGTTTAAGTATTATAAGGTAATACGTTTAGGACTCTAAACGTATAAAGTTGATTAAATTATAAATATGGGAACGGCAGCAGGACATAAAGCATCACCACGAACAAAGGGTCTACGTGACTGCGATTACCATTTAAAGTGACCAATTGGTTGATAACAATTATAACAATACCAAGACAAGGTGTACGTGACCATGATTAACATTTAAAGACAATCAGCTAGATAACAAGGTGTAGCCCAGTGATTTGGGAGACATTCAGTTCTTACACTCAACACACATTCAAAGTGGAATTTAAATTACCAAAAGGAAAAACAGTATAAAATGCTTGAGTAGGATTTGCTCGGGGTTCTTATTGACTCCGATGAACCCAAAGTACGTCAGGTATTTTGTCACTGCTATGCTGGAATAAACTTCTTGTTTAGCTTCATTTTTCCAATTTAAATGTTATTATTCACACTTATTTATCTGTGTTGCTGACAGAATTAAACCTTTATAATATCACATCTCTTTCAAGTCATTATTCAAATGTATCTCGGTAATGTAATGATGCTGTAATGACACATTTTCCCCTTTTCTTTTATCTTCAGACAAGGAATGGACTTATGCAGGTAAGAAAACCTTTTATTGCTTTTATCCCCAATTCATCAGGAGCTTTGTGAGACTGGGCCACGTTCCTCACATCACTCAAAACGTTCTTGAAAGCCTAATGAATGTATTCTGCATTCAACAAATATAAGAACACAATGTAAGGGTAGCTTAAAGAATATTCATGCTAGTCAGTAATGCCAAATCTGAGCACCTATACGCTCACTGTTAGAACTCTCCATCAGTCATAAACACTATGGATCATTCAGCAGTGTGTCATTTAGGGACCGTGAATAAATTACCAGCTGATTGACAAAACTGGAGCTCCCTCAAATATATTTTATTAGTTATTAGTAATTTTATTAATATATTAAACCCAGTGACCTAATAGTGAATCTATTACAAGAAACAAACAAATAACTCTTTTGATTCCATTTAAGGGATTCTTTTATTTTCATTCCATTTTTCATGAAAATTCTGTATTTTTCTAATAGCTTCCACACCATATGACCCAGTTAATCTCTTTAAATGTCCAACCTTAAACTAACTTCACTTTGGTTTAGGAGTCAAAATTAAGGAATATTTTGCAACTAACCAAAGACCTACAAAAGGTTGAGGAAACTTTATGTTGGCTTGTTTTATTGCTAGTAACCTGACGTCTTAGCTCTGCCTCTGCTCAGTAAACAGAACCTTCGGATGTCCATCTACAGGACAGGATTCAGTAAATAAATAGGAGTCTAAATAGTTTGTCTTATTATTTTAAAAACTTTCTTCAGTTTCAGACGAAGCCCATTTCTGTACCTCTTCTTTTTTAACACACACTTCATGCAGCTCCAGTTGATATGTAGCGTGCACATGCGTGGTTGCTATAGTAACTGAACCATAACGAACACATAACGAGATATCAAGAGGTATCGTAGGTGAAGTTAGATTACAGGTAGTTTGTTAGTTTTATTGATTTTGTTTCATTTCTCTCTGGTTTATGGATTTTGGAATGGCTCATTGTTGTGTTTTTGCTAATCACCAGATTATTGCTTCTATTCTGTTTGCCTGACATTTTGGATATTTTAATAAACTTGTATCTGCTTCAGCCTTCGTTACCTTGTTAAAGACACACAGTCTGGTATCATGAGTTAGGAACGAACATGAAGTCAGCATTTATTTTAGTATAATCATAAACACGAGCATCAGACTAAACAGAACATTATTAATAGATGACTAAGTTTTAGTCAGAAGTTATAAAGACACATTAAACATATATAGTGTTGTGGGAAAATAATTTGAAGTCATTGTTTTATTTCCTTTTAGTTCTAGCATATTTTGTGGATCATGTAGAAGCCAAATCAAGTTACAATGCTAGTTAAATTCAAACTTTACATTGTGTAGACTGTACATTGAACTTGTGGTTCCTGTATCTCATTAATATGAAAGGAAAGGGGCAAGTTAACTCAGGGTATCATCTGTCTCTTTGTGCCATTTGTCCCATTGTTTAAGGTGGTCCTTTGATTCAAGGTCTGAGAAAGACTATGTTAATGGGATTAAGGGTGAAAGTCCAGGATCTGGTGTGGGGGCTGTTACATCCTTTCATGCTTTGATTGTCACCTGAGTGTTTTGTCTCTATCTGATGGGAACTGCCCCTAAAATGTGACAGTCAAGTCAGACTTGATGCCTGCAGCGCCCGTGCCAGTACGCTCTGACTTGCAGACTCGTTTCATCGTGTATCTACAATAAAGACTACTGCACAAGGATATCCAAGTCTCCTGGTCTTCTCTGGAAAAAGTTTACAACAGTGTGTAAACTCGTGTAGGTTAAACACCAGATGCCTTGCCACAGATAAAGAGGCCCGAGTGAGCAGGAGGTCTGTGGAGCTTCTCTGAACTCCTTCTGTGGGTGTTAATTAAGGAACCCATTTACCATGGACAATTAATTAGCACAGTCTAAAGAGATACGTCGTAATAGGAGAAAACTGATTGTAAAGTTATATGTTAATAAGAACCAAATCTAACTAATAAAATGATAAATCCCTGGTTTCTAAACAATATCTAGATGTAATTTAGAACAGAAATGTGTGTATTTGTTGGAAAATGAAACTAAATTAACATTTTGTTTGTGAACAATCAATTGTTAAGAATGTGTATTTACCACATAAAGAAATGTTAATACTCTGTGTGAGTGTGTGTGTGTGTGAGAGAGAGAGAGAGAGAGAGAGAGAGAGAGAGAGATGATAGAGAGACAGAGAGAGAGAGAGACAGAGAGAGAGAGAGAGAGAGAGAGAGAGAGAGATTTTACTATTCTTTGCTCTTTTGCTCTGTCCGTTATTTAGAACAGATTAACATGAACTTGTCTCACTGTTGTCATAGCAACCATCAGAGCAACTGCTGAATAATTTTACAAAACGTTTTGTTTCCTTCCATTCTGTGTATGTGTGTGTTCATAAAGCATTGGGTAGGCATGCATATGATTGTGTGTGTTTGTATATTCAGGCGTGAAAACTCTGTGTGTGTGTGTGTGTGTGTGTGTACTTTGGCATGACCATGCATCCTCTCATTAATTGTGCATGCCTAAACCCTAAGCTAGTTTATTTGTGACAGACAGCAGAACACACACAGGGTTTATTATCTGTAGTGTAAGATGATTTATTTTCATTTATTTCTATATTACTGTAAATAAATGATGTCTAACACTTCATGCCCTGTTCATGTACTTTTGGTGCCCTGTGACACTTTGCTCTGTGTTGCTCAGGAGCTGCAGGTCAGTCAGAATGGCCAGGTTTGTTCCCTGAGTGTGGAGGATCGTCTCAGTCACCCATCAACGTGGACACGTCCACACTGCAGTATGACGCATCACTTCCTGAGTTACAGCCACTGGGATACGAGCAGTACGGCCACGAACCCTTCACCCTCTCCAACAACGGACATACAGGTAAAACTGCTCTCAAACACATTCACACATCTTTAGGAATGTTTTACATGTTTATGGATCTTTATAAAATCTAAAAAAGCACAAATACACTGTTTATATTTCACTGAAAAACACAAAATCTTCTTAATGTCACAGACACGTGGCTCCATGGGAACGGAGTTCAGACCCAAATTCAGGATAAAATGGGAGACGGGTTTTATTAGGAAAATAATTAAACTAATAAACACTACAGGGAAACTGAACACATAAACAGGACACAAGGACTTTTGTGTGGGACAAACACACATAAAAACATCTAAAGAAACCCTGTACGAGCGCCCTCTGCTGCACTGGAGGGGAAGTGTCCAAGCAGTCAATGTCACTTAATGGTTTAAAATGGAGAAAAAAAACAATATGTTCTGGAAGGAGGACAGCTTTAAATAGGTAGAAGTAGGAAGTCTACATGGTGTCATTTATGTCTGTATTCTAATAATAACACTTTTTTTGGCAGTGGAGATGCAGTTGCCGAGCTGGATGGGTGTAGCTGGTCTGCCATGGCACTTTAGTGCTGTTCAGCTCCACCTGCACTGGGGAAATGGAGTGGGTGTGGCTACAGGAAGCGAGCACAGCATTGATAAACAGAGGGCTTCCGCAGAGGTGTGTGTGTGTGTGGGTGTGTGTGTGTGTGTGTGTGTGTGTGTGTGTGTGTGTGTGTGTGTGTGTGTGTGTGTGAGTGAGTGTGTGCCGTAGTATAACTAAAAGGTTTTTATAAGAACCATCTCATGAGAGGTATTTAAAAGTCATTTATTCCACCACAATGAATTCTGGTGCTTGTGACCAACACACACACACATCCTCAACACTCATGCAGTGGTGTATGTGAGGTGTGTGTTTGAGGTGTGTGTGACACGGTTTGTAGGGAAATCTTAGCTGATGTTATTGTCAAAATGAATGAAAATAAAAGACGTGTTTGCAACGAATGCAGTTTTCTTTACTTGTTAAATAGATTAAATGGTAAATTTATGTTTTTTTTATACCAATCTATTGCTTTATGTGATTTTCTTCTCCTTTTTCTTTCGCCCTTACTCTCTTCCTTTCCAGCTCCATGTAGTCCACTATAATTCAGAGTTGTTTTCTAATATTTCTGAAGCTAAAACCCAAGAGAATGGCCTGGCTGTTCTTGCAGTGCTTATAGAGGTGTGTGGCATTATGAATATAATATTTATTCATCTTTATTCAACTCTATTTTATCTTCTTTTACTAGATTTATAATGAAGATTTATTAAATACTGTTTCCTGTCTCTCGGCTAGGCAGGCGAGGAGACCAACCAGGCGTACGCGAACATCTTGAACTACCTGGGTCGCATCAGGTACGCAGGTGAGTAAACGTGAGACGGAAAAAAACTGTTGGTGCCGAGCGAGCGGGTGGGAGCACAAGGGCAATAGATTCAATTCGGTTCCCTTTATTTACATCTCAATGCAGCAATACAGAATTATAGATAAAGTTATTATTTATCTTTAACATTTATCTCTAATGATCAAGTTTGAGGTGACTCTGGTGAGGAAAAACTCCCTGAGATGATATGAGGAAGAAACCTTGAGAGGAACCAGAGAGAGAACTGAACCTCATCCTCATCTGGTGACACTGGACAGTGATTCATGTAAATAATGTCATTTATAGTCCAGTTGACTTCCTGAGGAGGAAAATCATACATGCTGCTATATGATGAACTGGAGTGAACCTGTGGCTCCTAGTGAACGTCAGTGGAGATGTGGTCACCAGTGCAGCCCTGTGATGGCAGAAGGGGTGACACTGATGTGTCTCGGTTGATTATCTACAAACATATTTTAAAATGAAGGGATATTTGAGAATTTTCCAGATCCAACACATTGAAAAGTTACGTTTGTTCAGTCACAAACACAAAATAAACAACCAACAAAACCCCTCTATGAGCGGCGTGTTCTGCGTCCTCAGGTCAGAAGGTGCTCATTCCTGCGTTCGACGTGGAGTCGCTGCTCCCCAGAGACCGGAGACGATATTTCCGTTATTCTGGCTCTCTCACCACACCTCCGTGCCACCAGAGTGTGTTGTGGACTATCTTCATTGAAAAGACAAAGATCTCTCACTCTCAGGTACTCATGACTTCTTTGCTGCTCCTTCTGATCCACAGCTGGAGGTGTTTTAGAATCCATACAAGTGTAAAGACAGGAAATAGCAGTCGACTGTCCAGGTAATAAATCATGAACTGAAACAGGAAGTCAGACAGCAAACAAATCCAATATCAGAAATCCAAACTGAACTTAACTGTAAAGCAGATACGTTCATGTGCATGAGTGACAGATGTTAGAACAGCTGTACTGGCTTCTCCTGTCTGATTTATCCCACCTTCTCCTTAATCGCTCTTCCCTTCATGTTTCCTGTTCTCTTCTTCCTCATCACTCTGTTTCTCTGGTCAGTTACTGAAGCTGGAGACGATGCTGTATATTAGCAGTCCTGGCTCTGCTAACCCCAAAAAACTACAGGACAATTATCGCACAACACACCCTCTCAACAACAGGACGGTGCTCTCCTCCTTCATCCCTGGTGAGAGAGTGAACGTTTGTGCAGGTTTCAAAGGTGTTAGAAACGGCAGGTTGGAGTTCATTGAACATAAGAGAACGATCTCAATGCCACAATTCTATCAGATTTTTTTTTATCTCTATGTATTTCTAAAGCAACACACATCCATAATTCTGATGTGATTCCTTTTTACTCCCTCTAGTGTCTGCAGACGTCTACACGGCCGGTGAGAATCAAGAGTTTTATTTATTTTTTGATTCAGATGAATAAGTGAAAACGATTTCTGGGTTTGAGATGCATTTTTGTTTGTGTGTGTGTGTGTGTGTGTGTGTGTGTGTGTGTGTGTGACAGGTGAAATTTCAGCCATGGTGGTGGGCTGTCTCTGTGGCTGCGTAGGCTTGGCCGTGATTGTTCACTTCATAGTAAAGACAATTCGGTAAGAAAATAAAAAGCCTGCTAGAGATTTCTACTGGCTCCTTTTTCTTCACTCTCGGTCTCAAACAAAGCTTAATACTGAGAGTCTTCTTTTAGTCCTGCACAATTACAAATGAATTTGAGACATAGGGGACAGGGAATATAGGACAGGGCTCCAGGAATCACAGGATTTTTGTAATATATGAAACTAGAGAATACAGAACCCCAGAAACACAAAGCAACACAGATTCATATAAAACAAAGGGCTCTGATAACATAAAACTCTGGTTATTAGGAGAGAGCACAGAAAGCTGGACATCTCATTTCAGTAGATGTGTGTCAATGCTTTATATCCATGTGATTATGACCTAATCACAGATGATCAGTGATGATCAGGAAACCTATGTGAATGTTGTCATGTCATGATTGATTAACTGATTGCCTTTTTATTGATCATGTGTAGAATCAGATTTTTTTTGGTCATGTGTCTCTCGGTCCCTTGGCAGCTCCATGTCAAGTTGGGACGTCCTATCCGGTGTCCGACCGTCTCCTCAGCAAAGGTCACATTTACAGAACATTTAACATTTTCTTTTCACCCACCTTAGTTTTGTAAAATTAGATATTGTTGGATCGACTCCAATCATGTTCAAATATACAGTATCAGACTGACCCAAATGTCCCAATGTCCCAAGTATGAATATTTATCATAAAGCAGCAATAATAAATAGCAGAAGATGCCCAACATACTGAGAAGCTATATTTTGAATCCATTTGCTGGAACTGGAAACTGGAAAACTGACAGATTCTTCAGAACCATCACAAACAGAACCATCACAGACAGAACCATCAAACAGAACCATCACAGACAGAACCATCACAGACAGAACCATCACAGACAGAACCATCAAACAGAACCATCACAGACAGAACCATCAAACAGAACCATCACAAACAGAACCATCACAGACAGAACCATCAAACAGGAAAGAAACCAATAAGAATCAGACCAGTGATATCTGAAGTGTTTGATAATGAGTTAGTTCACATGCCCCGTTATAAAAGGGTGTGTAAGATTTGTTAGATCTGTCATCATTAATGTTAATGTAATAATAATCAGTAACATTTCATATACAGTGTCTAATGTCCAAAGTTGCACAGAAGTGTAGTATAATCTTAATATTACAGATGAAGACACAGGATTAACAGATAATGTCTGATATAATAGCTGTTACTAATACTGACTAATACTCAGTAGTCATATGTTAATTCTGTCTGATTAAAACCTCTCAATCAATCACTCATTATTCATTACAGTCTGAGTTTAATCTAATCTACGTCTGTGTGATTTTTCAATAAAAAAATATTTCTATATAAAACATGTCATATCTGCTGTGTAGTAAAACACTTAAATCAGGTTGGTCATGATGTTGGTTTTGCACCTTTTTTCCTTTCTTGCACTTTATTGACGATCCCTAATGACACAGAGGTGTAATTACTCAGAGTTAATTACAGAAGTCCAAAAAGAGTTATTGTTATTTTTCTGTGCTGTTATTTTGAGATCTTGAGCTTATTTTCTTGTTTATTCTGATTTTGATGAAGTGTATAATTACACACAGACTCAGGACATCATGTACAGCAGCAATATCACACACAAAGACATGTAAATGTATCAGTGATAAACAATTAATGTCCAAATTAATGTCCAAATTAATGTCCAAATTAATGTCCAAATTAATGTCCTTCAGAAATCTTTAACTGTCATCATGGAGTCTAACAGAACTTTAATGATCCTGAACAGGTTTCAGTCCCACTGACTTTAGGGACCTTCTGTGGTCCAAAACACAACACAACCACCACAAACACTACACAAACACAACAAACAAAACACAAACACAACACAAACACTACACAAACACCACACAAACACAACAAACACAACACAAACACAACACAAACACAACACAAACACCAGCTGACTGAAAGCTGAACCAGTATAAAAACCAGCCCTTTGTGACTGACTGAATCTTTTGTACAGTTATAACACTAAAGTCACTCTTACGGTTGGTGTTTCTCCATCATAACTCATGTTCCAGTACAAAACTCCAGTAGTTTTTTGTTTGTGTCTCTAAATAAACTTTTATTAACTTTAATAAGCCTCTCCTTTCCTTTTTAAGGAGACTGTAAAGACTGTAATTGGTCCACAGACCTGCCACTCAAACTGTCCTGCCTTACTATTGGATTGACTCTATTAGATTATATAGGCTGTAATTATTCCATAGAGATGTCAATCATATAAACCGTAATACATTTTATTGTTTTTCAGCATCATCTCCTTTTTTATTTATTCTGAAACAGGCAAGAAAAAAGACTTTATATACTTATATATGTTTGTAATTCACAGTTTAATCTGTTGTTACACACTTTGTAAATCTGCACCTTACATGTTCTTATATTTGTATATATTTATTATTTAGAATTTTCTATTTTTTAGGTTTTGTTGGAGTATTTTTTTTTTTATTTCTGCACTTTAGTTTATTTCTCACTTTTTTCTAATATTGTGTGTTTTATGTTTGGGTTGCTGCTGGTTTTTCGGGTTATATTTAAAGAGACTGAACGTCGGCACATAAATGATCATAAATTACAGCTTTGCCAAAATGTGGAGAGTCCGACTTAATATTCTTCTTCACAAACCTCTGTATAACCTATAGATAATATACACGCTGATACACTATAGATAATATACACGCTGATACACTATAGATAATATACACACTGATACACTATAGATAATATACACACTGATACACTATAGATAATATACACGCTGATACACTATAGATAATATACACACTGATACACTATAGATAATATACACACTGATACACTATAGATAATATACACGCTGATACACTATAGATAATATACACGCTGATACACTATAGATAATATACACGCTGATACACTATAGATAATATACACACTGATACACTATAGATAATATACACGCTGATACACTATAGATAATATACACACTGATACACTATAGATAATATACACGCTGATACACTATAGATAATATACACGCTGATACACTATAGATAATATACACACTGATACACTATAGATAATATACACACTGATACACTATAGATAATATACACACTGATACACTATATATAATATACACGCTGATACACTATAGATAATATACACGCTGATACACTATAGATAATATACACGCTGATACACTATAGATAATATACACGCTGATACACTATAGATAATATACACGCTGATACACTATAGATAATATACACACTGATACACTATAGATAATATACACACTGATACACTATAGATAATATACACGCTGATACACTATAGATAATATACACGCTGATACACTATAGATAATATACACGCTGATACACTATAGATAATATACACGCTGATACACTATAGATAATATACACGCTGATACACTATAGATAATATACACACTGATACACTATAGATAATATACACACTGATACACTATAGATAATATACACGCTGATACACTATAGATAATATACACGCTGATACACTATAGATAATATACACGCTGATACACTATAGATAATATACACGCTGATACACTATAGATAATATACACACTGATACACTATAGATAATATACACACTGATACACTATAGATAATATACACACTGATACACTATATATAATATACACGCTGATACACTATAGATAATATACACACTGATACACTATAGATAATATACACGCTGATACACTATAGATAATATACACACTGATACACTATAGATAATATACACACTGATACACTATAGATAATATACACACTGATACACTATAGATAATATACACACTGATACACTATAGATAACAATCTTAAAACTTTACTATAAAACTATAAAGATTTTATAGAAGGAATTTCATGAAGTTTCAGGCTGAATCCAAAGAGATCTACGTTATAAAAGTATAAAATTCTGTATGGCGGATTTATTTATTTATTTTTTCATGTCCTCTCTTACTCTGACCTAGTAATTAATATATAAATATATAAACCTTTATTTGGGTAGCAGATTTAGAAAAGAAATAGGCCTGGGTTTTACTAGTAAAGCATTCTTTGTATGAAACCCCACAGGTGCCAAAGCGCTGACATAATGAGTAAAGACACACAAGCATGTGACAGAGATTTATTAGAGCCCAGGGGGAATTCTATAATAAATATAGAGGAGATTTTTAATATTGTAAATAGTTTTGGATACAAATCTTGCTTGGTTTCATCCACTATCTTGCTCTCAGACATGAATGAAGGTGCACATGTGGCGTCTGACCTGGGAGATCTTTATACTGACTGTTACTGCACGATGAAGATACAACATGTGGAAATAAGGAGCTCAGTGTCTGGAGAATCGATCAGTTCCACAGCATCTCGTCTCGTTAGCTCTGCTCTTTATTTAAAACAGTTTTCTTCTTTTTAATCCTCTTAATTAAACAAAGTCTTCAGTTTGGTGAATGAGTATAGTGAATGAGTTTTAAAACATTTTTAGTAAAGTGTTAATGCAATTAAATTCACATGTTAAGGGAAAACATCCCAAACACTGGTGAACTCACAACTCAACACTAATAAAAACAGTGAATCCATTAAACACATGAAAACATTTTTTCTTTAACAAACCTGCACAATGGAGCTACAACATGTGGAAATAAAGATTCATTGCACGGAGAATCAAACAGTTCTACATAAAAAACACGCATTCGATGCCAAATGCACAGTAACATCTCCCCACAAATTCACCACAGGATAAATACACAATAAAATAGTTGCTGATCATTTTTAACTAATTATTGACCATCATACCAATATGTCCATTTCATCCAAAGCTGGTCTCTTCTACGGCGCTATAACAGCAATCTTTTCTAGGCTTTCCACAAGATATTAGAGCATGTCTATGGGGATATTTCTGCCTGTGTCAGGTCAGACAATGATGTCAGGCCTTGTGCACAGCTACAGCTAGAGCTCCAACTCATCACAAAATGGGTTGCTGGGCTTGAGGTCAGGGCTCTGTGCAGATCACCCACATTATCCTCGGCTAACCAGTGCCACGTCTTCATGTCTCCTGCACAGGGGCATTGCTGAACTGGAACAGGTTTGGGCTTCTTAAAGCGACAGCATACAAAAGCATTCCAGACAAACTGTTTTGTGCTTTCAACACTGTGTCAGTGGTTTGTAGAAGGCCCAAATATGGATGTGATGGTCAGGTGTCCACCCACATGTGGCTATACAGGTGATATGAGATGTGTGCTAACCCTAGGTAGTGTTCTCTACGGCCCTCAGAAATATGATAATCCTTTAAATATAAATTAGAATCACATCCACGCAATGCTATTAAAAACACAACACGAACAGTCAGAGGTGGATTTATTTTACTTCTATGCCAAAAGAATGTTTGTAATATATATTCAATAATAATAAAAGTCTAAATCTTGCATCAGCTGACGGATGGCCAGCATTTCTTTCATCATCATTGTATGTTTTTTGGTGGTTTTTCTTCCTTTATTTTAAAATGTTCAATGTCAGGATTGGTGCCTGACTATATTACCCATGAGGCCACATGGCCTACTAACTAAAGACTCCAGATCCTACCACATATGTTCCGTATCCGGGTTGTGATTTCTGCCTCGACTTGTCTTGATTATTGCCTTTTCTATGACTTTGTCTCTTCCTCATATTTATGATCTTGTTATCTTGTATCCTGATAAAAATGACTGATTTCCACAATCAATTCTCAACCGTATTCTTAAAACCTGACCTTTTATTTTTCTAAGTTGCTCTGGATAAAAACATCTGCTACATACTAAAGTATAATAAAATAACCAAACTCAACAGAATATTCAGTAGAAAAACATGTTGTTCTTTGGCCACTTCCTGTTCGGGTCCCATTTTATCTGGTCTTGGGACCAGGACTAAGAGTTAACCATGAACTTAATTATGTAATGTGCTTACAGGAGTCAGGAGGTTTTTCCTTTATATCTGTGAGCATTAATTGGTCTGGTGCCTGGACACCCCTTGGTTTAAATAGATTGGAGATGCCCTTATATCCCTCACAGATCAATGTTGAGCAGCAAGAAGTGCAACAATTGGTGTATTTCATTAATAAGACTGTGATAATGATTACATATTGAAATACTGTTCTATTCTTCACACCTGAGGTGACAGAGGACGGTGTAAATACAGCTGGAAAACAAAGATGGTTTCCGTCTTCATTTCAGATGCAAAGCATCAAAATGTGATCATTAAACATTGTGATATTAGAATAGATTATTTTCTTTCCATCAGAGCATTAAATAACAATATCAGAAGGCAGACTTATATAAAAAAAAACTATCCAAAGAAGTTTTTCTTTTTCTTTTTTTTTAAAAGGCAAATAAATATTTCAGGAAAACAGACAGACAGACAGACAGACAGATTCTGCTCAAGTATTTAAACAGATCAAACTACATGAACCTGACAAGAAAGGAAATAAGAAAAGAAAAGAAAGTTGACTACAATTTTTTCTAGACAAAAAAAACCCATCCAAAGGAATTGTAAAGAATTAGACTTAAAGAAATCTTATTAGCCATTACAAATATTTATTTAGCAAAGAGCCAAAATTACACAAACACTTGTTTCTCATCAATCAGTCAACACGTGTAACAGATTTATTCTCCTTTGGTGGAACACAGTGAATCGTATGTGTGCCTGGATGTAATCCTGTGTGTGTCTGTGTGTGTGCGTGTATACAGTATATGTGTGTGTACATGTATGTAATTGTGTGTGTGTGTGTACATGTATGTAATTGTGTGTGTGTGTGTGTGTGTGTGTGTGTGTACATGTATGTAATTGTGTGTGTGTACATGTATGTAATTGTGTGTGTGTGTGTGCATGTATGTAATTGTGTGTTTGTGTGTGTACATTTATGTAATTGTGTGTGTGTGTGTGTACATGTATGTAATTGTGTGTGTGTGTACATGTATGTAATTGTGTGTGTGTGTGTTTGTGTGTGTGTACATGTATGTAATTGTGTGTGTGTGTGTGTGCGCATGTATGTAATTATGTGTGTGTGCATGTATGTAATTGTGTGTGTGTGTGTGTGTGTGTGTGTGTGTGTGTGTGTGTGTGTGTGTGTGTGTGTGTGTGCAGCAGGAATGTCTCACATCGTGTTCTTTTCGAAATTCCCAAAGAAAGTCGAACCCACGAGGAAAGAAAATGAGGAATAAAATACATGATTCTTTTTTCCTTTTTTAATAAAACATTTTGCATTTTGTTGCAGCTGCAAAGCTTCATGCACACGACCATATAAAAGTTCCTGCGATTTAAAATAAAACTCATGATGTTCAGTGTAAACATGACTTCAACACAAAGCACTGCGTTCATGCTTGGACAATGATGAGATGATCAGAAGGCATGCGGTCGAATGTTACTGTGAAACTTTACGTACAATGCAAAGGTCTTTAATATGAAAAACAGGATTAGGATTATTATCTTTTTCAGATGGATTTAAAGGAAGATGAATTCGGACAGAGACGAACAGACGTTAACTCCAGTCCCATAAAACTTCAGTGAGGTGTGTACGCTGTCACTGGTGGAAGACCAGTAGAAAGACACAGATATGTTGTTTGGCACTGGTGTTTGTGGTGGTGTTGTTGTGCTATACGATGTTAAAGACCATGGAGAGATACTGCTCGTAAGACACCTGGATCCAGCCGTCCTGGTCTGTGTCGTATCTCCTGAAGATGTCAGTTAACCTCTGATGGAATAAAGAGAGAGCAGAAGGGAAAAGATTCAGTTTTAACTGGCGTATAAATGACTCTGCTGCTGCTGCTGCTGTTCTGTGATGGAGAGTTTTTACCTGTAGTACAATGCAGCACTGGATGAAGTCATCGAAAGCTACCTGTCCTTTTCTCTGCCGGTCGAACTTGTCTATCAGAGTGTTATAGAACTGGTCTGACAGACGGTACCCTGGTGGAGGAAAGGAGCGAAAGCAACCAGAGTTATTAACAAATACATGGCAACACAAGCTAAAGATCCAGCAGCTGGATATTGACACGTTTTGAGAAAATAATTTAGCAGACACTGGATTTTATAAGAAATTCATAATAAGGTGGTGGATCAAAGCGTTTAAGGCTCTGGGTTGTTGATCAGAGGATCAGAGTTCAATCCACATCACTGTAAAGCTGTCACTGTTGGGCCCTTGAGGGAGGCCCTTAACCCTCTCTGCTCCAGTGGTGCTGTATCATGTCTGACCCTGTGCTTATGTGAAGAAAGAATTTCACCGTGCTGTAATGTAGATGTGACAAAATACAGGCTTGTGTTCTATAAATATTTCATAGAAATGAGGAATAACATTAAATTCCTACTTCCTGTAGGCACATCAGTCACCTGGGAGTAAAAAGCTTCTGGATTATATATTGGGTTTGGCCTCTTTTGCCCCTTTTCCACTGAGGCAGTTTGAGTGCAGGTTCGGAGCCTAATGTAGAACCAGTTCTTTCTTTTTCGACAGCCAAAGCACCGGCTCTGAACCAGGAAAAGTGGTTCTTAAGTAGCACTAAAACGTTGCTGGTCTACGCTTAAGAACCGCTTGTGTCAGGGGCTGTGGGCGGGGCTGTGGGCGGAGCTACTGTTAGCGCATTTGATAATGTACCTTAAGTAGGGGCTGTGGGCGGGGCTACTGTTAGCGCATTTGATAATGTACCTTAAGTATACTAATGTTTAATACACTTTTACTTTACCGCGATATGATACATTATCAGCACACATGATAGTAAGTAGCTACATGCTAAAAGTACATGCTAACTTTTTTCTGTGTTAATGATAAAATAACGTTATGTACTTTCTCCATAACAACCTCCGTTTATACAGATTACATGGAGCTGCACGTACACGTTGGATTCACCGCGTTTGGGTGTTAATGTAGGTTCACAAAGCCATGAGCATTAACAGTAAAACAACATCCGCCATTGTTGATGTGTTTGTGTTTGTCGCTGCTGCGCTAAAGTTGCTGTGTGACGTGACACGTATACAGTGACGTCAGACTCGGCTCTGTGATGCTCTCTAACTGATGGGAAGGTAAACCGGTTCTTAGAAGGTTCGCCAGTGGAACCAACTTTGAACCAGAACCAGCACTAGTTCTGAACCAGCACCTGGTTCTATTTGGTGGAAAAGGGGTACAAGTCCCAGAGAAAGGAACTGAGACATTGTGGACAATTTCATGCTCAGTGATGACCACTTCCTGTTCCTACATGACTGAACACCAGTGCACAAAGCAAGGTACATAAAGTCCCAGAGTGAGGTTGGTGAGGAGGAACCTGAGCTCCTGACCTCAACCCAACAGAACACCTTCAGGATGAACACCAGGACGTCTCCGTTCTAGCTGAAGCCTTAACATGCAGCCAGAGCAGAACTCGTGATAGAGACGGAACGACCAGGCTAGCGTTCAGCACTGTGTTAATGAGCAGGTTGTGAATTTGTGTTTAGTTGATTGAGGACATTTAATTATTCTGCACTGATTTGATAACATTGGATTGTTAACTGATAAAATCTCGTTTAATCTGCCATTCGGTCACAAACCATGTAATTTAGTCATCAACAGTAAACGCTTATAGAAGGGATTTGTTCATTCAGGGCTCTGGTTAGTTAGTGAGTTAGTTAGTGAGTTAATTAGTTGGTGAGTGGGTGAGTTAGTTGGTGAGTTAGTGGGTGAGTTAGTTAGATAGTGAGTTAGTGGGTGAGTTAGTTAGATAGTGAGTTAGTGGGTGAGATAGTGGGTGAGTTAGTGGGTGAGTTAGTTAGTTAGTGGGTGAGTTAGTTAGTTAGTGGGGTAGTGGGTGAGTTAGTTAGTGGGTTAGTGGGTGAGTTAGTTAGTGGGTGAGTTAGTTAGTGAGTTAATGGGTGAGTTAGTTAGTGGGTTAGTGGGTGAGTTAGTTAGTTGGTTAGTGGGTGAGTTAGTTAGTGGGTTAGTGGGTGAGTTAGTTAGTTAGTTGGTGAGTTAGTTAGTTGGTTAGTGGGTGAGTTAGTTAGTTGGTTAGTGGGTGAGTTAGTTAGTGAGTTAGTGGGTGAGTTAGTGGGATATTCTTTCAGATCATATTTCTAACATTTAGAGAGATGTGTTTAGACTCTTCTCTTTAACCCGACTGTTTACACAACTCTGAGTTCAGCTTTAATTAACACACATCCCATAGCAGGGCACTGGTCTGTTCCTGGGGTCCGTGACCCTTTCTGGTAAATAACTCTGTGTTCTTTTACTCACCGAAGCCAGTGAGAGCCTGTTTCAGCTCATTCTTGTCGATAAACCCTGAGTTGTCACGGTCATAAGTGCGGAAGATGTTCTGCCAGTCTGTGATGTACTTCCATACACCGGCAAACTCATTGAAGTTCACACCACCTTTGTTGTCTCTGTCAAACATAGCTGAGAAAACACAGAAAAAATATACAGAGAGGAATGAGAGTGTTATAGTGAGTTTAGTTCAATCCTAGAATGTATATGTGGATAAAGGAAGTGTGTGTGTGAGGAAGTGTGTGTGTGAGGAAGTGTGAGTGTGTGTGTGTGTATCATCCTACAGTTCTGAGTGTGTGTGAGTGTGTGTGTATCATCCTACAGTTCTGAGTGTGTGTGTGTGTGTGTGTATCATCCTACAGTTCTGAGTGTGTGTGTGTATCATCCTACAGTTCTGAGTGTGTGTGTGTGTGTGTGTGTGTGTGTGTGTATATATCATCCTACAGTTCTGAGTGTGTGTGTGTGTGTGTGTGTGTGTGTGTATCATCCTACAGTTCTGAGTGTGTGTGTGTGTGTGTGTATCATCCTACAGTTCTGTGTGTGTGTGTATCATCCTACAGTTCTGAGTGAGTGTGTGTGTGTGTGTGTATATCATCCTACAGTTCTGTGTGTGTGTGTGTGTGTGTATATGTGTGTGTGTGTATCATCCTATAGTTCTGAGTGTGTGTGTGTATCATCCTACAGTTCTGAGTGTGTGTGTATCATCCTATAGTTCTGAGTGTGTGTGTGTGTATCATCCTACAGTTCTGAGTGTGTGTGTGTGTGTGTGTGTGTGTATCATCCTATAGTTCTGAGTGTGTGTGTGTGTGTGTATCATCCTATAGTTCTGAGTGTGTGTGTATCATCCTACAGTTCTGAGTGTGTGTGTGTATCATCCTACAGTTCTGAGTGTGTGTGTGTATCATCCTACAGTTCTGAGTGTGTGTATCATCCTACAGTTCTGAGTGTGTGTATCATCCTACAGTTCTGAGTGTGTGTGTGTGTGTGTGTGTGTGTACGTGTGTGTGTGTGTGTGTGTGTGTGTGTGTGTGTGCGCATCATCCTACAGTTCTGAGTGTGTGTGTGTATCATCCTACAGTTCTGAGTGTGTGTGTGTGTGTGTGTATCATCCTATAGTTCTGAGTGTGTGTGTGTGTGTACGTGTGTGTGTGTGTGTGCATCATCCTACAGTTCTGAGTGTGTGTGTGTGTATCATCCTACAGTTCTGAGTGTGTGTATCATCCTACAGTTCTGAGTGTGTGTGTGTATCATCCTACAGTTCTGAGTGTGTGTGTGTGTGTATCATCCTACAGTTCTGTGTGTGTGTGTGTGTGTGTGTGTGTGTGTATCATCCTACAGTTCTGAGTGTGTGTGTGTGTATCATCCTACAGTTCTGAGTGTGTGTGTGTGTGTGTACGTGTGTGTGTATCATCCTACAGTTCTGAGTGTGAGTGTGTGTGTGTGTGTGTGTGTGTGTGTGTGTGTGTATCATCCTACAGTTCTGTGTGTGTGTGTGTGTGTGTATCATCCTACAGTTCTGTGTGTGTGTGTGTGTGTGTGTGTGTGTATCATCCTACAGTTCTGAGTGTGTGTGTGTGTATCATCCTACAGTTCTGAGTGTGTGTGTGTGTGTGTGTATCATCCTACAGTTCTGAGAGTGTGTGTGTGTGTGTGTGTGTGTGTGTGTGTGTGTGTATCATCCTACAGTTCTGTGTGTGTGTGTGTGTGTGTGTGTGTGTGTGTGTGTGTATCATCCTACAGTTCTGAGTGTGTGTGTGTGTGTGTGTGTGTGTGTGTGTGTGTGTGTGTATCATCCTACAGTTCTGAGTGTGTGTGTGTGTATCATCCTACAGTTCTGAGTGTGTGTGTGTGTGTGTGTGTGTGTGTGTGTGTGTATCATCCTACAGTTCTGAGTGTGTGTGTGTGTATCATCCTACAGTTCTGAGTGTGTGTGTGTGTGTGTGTGTGTGTGTGTATCATCCTACAGTTCTGAGAGCAGCAGTGACACTAATACACTGCCCACAGATCTGGAGACTGGAATAATTAGTTTGAGTTCCCATGAGATTTGATCATGGATTGACTCAAAATTTCAGGTTCTCTCAGTCACCAAGTCCAGATATAACACACTGCTCAAGTCAACAGTCAGAGAATGGGGTAGAATGGGGCAATTAATCACTGAATTAACACTGAATGATACACTCATGGGTATAAAAACAGCACAATATTCAAGTCATATAGACTTAAACGTTTCCCCACGAGTCTCAGTTCAATAAAGCTGACAAAAAAGTCCTATGATTTAACGAGAGCATCAGATAAACTCTAATAAAAATAAAACAAAACCTCAGTGAACAGCGGATATAAAAAATCCTGTTGTTCTTTATGTAATTATGAGTGTGGGACATGTTCTGCTGTACAAGCCTATAGAGGCTAGTGTGTGGCTCTGTACAGGCTCTGTTAGAACAGCAGGAGCTGGAAACTATAGAATAATAATAATAATAATAATAATAATAATAATAATAACAGATCAGCTCACTTACGACACCAAGAGTGTGACAGGAAGAAGAGGAAGAGAATTAAGGAATGTGAGGAGAACTAATGTTATTTAAGAGATAAACAGCTTAAAGAAGACATTCATTTATATATTTATATAATCTCTTCTCATTAGAATCCTCATATATTCAATTCTACTTTCAATACAATTTATTTGTAGGACTTTTAACAACTGACATTGTCTCAACACAGGAATACAGAAATATAGATGAAGTTAATATTTATCTCTAACATCGATCTCTAACGATCGAGACTGAGGTGACGTCACGGTGGTGAGGAAAATCTCACTGAGATGATATGAGGAAGAAACCTTGAGAGGAACCAGAGTCAGAAGTGAACCTCATCCTCATCTGGACAGTGATTAATGTAAATAATGTAACTTCTACAGTTTATACGTTCACTCGGTTGTCATATTATACACACACTGACACACCAAAGAACCGTCAGATGCTCCACTAATCATCGTTCTCTACATGTTCTGGTGCACCGTTTGATTTTGGTGGACAAATGAACCGAAATCATCTCAGAAGGGACGGTGTGGAATGGGAAGAACGTGTGGGAAGTTGCACGACCGAAACTACATGAATGACCCAACCATCTGTGAGCTAACGTAGGCTGGGAAGCAGAGCTTTTTGGGTGGGAGACGTGTGGTGTAGAGAACCTGCATTTAACTGCATACAAGTTAGATGGGTAGAAAATGAGTCATCATAAACCTTCTCCCAGAGACTTGAATCTTTTTAAACAAAACCTCTAAATAAATCATCGGGTCCTGATGTGACACAGCGACTAAGAAAATCCAAGTAAAAAAAAAAAAAAGAAAGAAAGAAATGTTTTACAGGAAAAATATTTTTAATAGCTTCAACACTCTGGTTGCAAAAGTGTGTAAATGGACATGTGACTGTACTTGAAATGGACACGAACTGATCACAATAACTGGTTACTGATGTCACAGTCAGATCTTTCAATCTCACCCGACTGCTTATGCCACAATTTGCAAAGAGCTTTAATTTGAATCTGTACAGGGGACAAAATAAGTTTCCAAAACATTAGATGGACCATAAAGGCCATCATCATCAAGTTGAGAGGCACCAAAGAACAAACTTATCAGGCAACCTGCACAGAATAGGAGAGTTTGTTGTCACGTGACACTTCAGATGTTCCTGCAGCTCCAAAGGAACTCCAAAGGAACTGCAGGAACATTAAAGGAGCTGCAGGAACATCTGAAGTGTCACGTGACAACAAACTCTCCTATTCTTCACACATCTGGGCTACAGGGGAAAGTGGATGGATGGATGAATGGCCAAAACATCCGCACAAAATCACCAAACCATCTTCTCCTCTAATCGGACCAAGGCAGAACATTTTGAGATGAATTCTAACAGATATAAAACACGATGGTGGCTTCATGCTATAGAGCTGCATCACTTCAGCTGGACCTGAAGCCCTAAAACCAGCAGGCCTCGTTCTCGATGGCCTTTATAAAGACAGACCACGATAAAGTTAAACGACATCGATGGAAAGTCAACTAAGGATTTGCTTCAGAAGAAGATCGGCATTGTGGAAAGGGTGCAGATGTAAAGGAGCTCCACTTAAAATCTGTTCGAGCTGGAAGGGAAGAACCGAGGAGCAAAGCTGATAAAGTCTTAATCAAAAAGAAAAACTATTAATATTAATATTAGTATAATTATACAACCAGGTTATTTCGTTTTCATTTGATTTTTGTTGCTTTTGATATCGAAATCTAATTCCAGTTTTACAGGAGCTACAATTTAAAGCCAGTGAAGAGAAAAAGCACTAAAACACAAACCTGTGGTCGGACACTTGACTTGTGATAAGACAGAAGTTTTTTTTTTTTCTCACCTATAATCGATCTGACGGTCACAGGATTGAACGGCGTCCATGTGCCTGTGAAAGAATGAGAACACAGAAGATTTTAATAACACATTCAGTCATTTGTTGTGAGATATTAACACACCTCTGTAGAGCAGACAAAGGAAGTGAGACGTACAGATCGTGTACTAAAGAGTCAACTAAAATAGACTCGGGAAACGGGTCGACGGGAGACGCAGCGCCGCGACGTCCAATAGGACAAGACTCGAGCTCTGAGCACTGAGGAAACAGCTAGAAATACCAACCTGAACTCACTCACAACTCCTGGCCAAGTGATTGATCCAGAGGAATCCGATGGAAAAGGATTGACGATTACTCAAATCAACAAATACGACCTTCTGCTGTAGTCCACAAACCAGAGACAGAACTACCGACTGAAACAGTCCCCTGTTACAGATTATGTATTTTATTGCTCTTATTTCAAGAGAAGCTTTAACAACAGCTCCTGGGCTGAAGATCATCGACTCTTCGTCCTTCTGGTCAGCACAATCCTTTGATGGAAGCAAGGTGTGATGTTTTCAGTGAACAGGTTAATAAATATATAGATATAGGCAGAGACTCTTGACCTTTATCTTCCTGTAGCTTCAGTAATGTTAAGCTCTAGCTGTTTTAGGGCCTTTTTACACCTGGTCACTTCACACGTTTTCTGTGATCAGATATCTATCCGATGGTAAAAAGACCAGGTCTAAATGCCCTCAGAAACGTTAGAGACTGATATAAATCCGACAGTACAAACCCCTTCAGGAGGTGGTCTGGGACGTGTTTCAGATGAAACTGGACAGGTGTAAATGAATGTGGTTGTTCAAGCCACATACGTCAGCACTAAACTCCTCCCAAACAGAAGTACGTCACTCAGGTGATCTTTCACACAGGCGTCTCGTCGGGGCTTAAAACGTGCTGCTGCTGCCAGTGAAAACGCAGCAAACAGTAAACACTGTTTTTTGTAGCATAAACGTCGTAACCAGTTTTATTGTCTTCTTTTTGATTGCGTTCTGAAAACTGCAGACACTTCGCAGAAGTCAGCCTTCATGGTGCTCACTGTGTGTACAGTAGAACACGTCTTCATGGTGCTCACTGTGT
>NC_083464.1:32456600-32466600 GCF_030014155.1 Tachysurus vachellii
ATGCTAATGCTAATGCTAATGCTGCTGCCCAGAGTCTTGTGCAATGTGAAACAACCTTCTTCGATTTTTCAGTGGATCTTTTTTTGTACTTGACCTGAAGGCTGTTAGATCGATAGGTGTAATGACTATTGAAGTCTACGTACCGTTTGATAAAGCTTGCTGAAGCTCCGTATCTGAGATCGATCCACTCCTGTCTTTGTCCACCCTGAGGAAAGAAAATCCACATTTTAAATTCAACTTGTTACTCGTAAACGTTCGTGTGGTAAAATGTGAACGATTTAGAGCTTATAGGATCTTTCATTTTAAATCGATCATATTCTATTGACCCTTAAGCCGATTAGAATTAGAAACGCTTTTCCTACACAAACTTTGAACACTTTTACATGCTCAATGTGAACCGTGTTCAGCTTTTAGATTTCCAAAACACACAAAATGTTAAGCTGAAACAAGTCATGAAACTCAGTTGCATATAGACACAGAAACAACAACAACAACGATAACAATTACTACTATTTATGAAGAAAAGAAAAAAAACAGGATAAAAGTTTTTTTTTTATTTACACAGAAGGAACAAAATGGAACGTTTGAATCCCAAACATTTTCAACGTGACCCTAAAACACAACTGAGAAAATAAATCCATGGAAACTGGAGTTAATGGTAGGTTTGAGTCATCAGGCGTCGTCAGAGGAATAACTGAGGACTCGTTTAGACAAATCTGATTCAGACTTTTTATTTTCTGAGCTTTTTATTGTTTGAGAACCAAAAGTGGAAGTTACACCGTACGTCGTGTGTGTATACACTGTGTTACACCGTACGTCGTGTGTGTATACACTGTGTTACACCGTACGTCGTGTGTGTATACACTGTGTTACACCGTACGTCGTGTGTGTATACACTGTGTTACACCGTACGTCGTGTGTGTATACACTGTGTTACACCGTACGTCGTGTGTGTATACACTGTGTTACACCGTACGTCGTGTGTGTATACACTGTGTTACACCGTACGTCGTGTGTGTATACACTGTGTTACACCGTACGTCGTGTGTGTATACACTGTGTTACACCGTACGTCGTGTGTGTATACACTGTGTTACACCGTACGTCGTGTGTGTATACACTGTGTTACACCGTACGTCGTGTGTGTATACACTGTGTTACACCGTACGTCGTGTGTGTATACACTGTGTTACACCGTACGTCGTGTGTGTATACACTGTGTTACACCGTACGTTGTGTGTATACACTGTGTTACACCGTACGTTGTGTGTATACACTGTGTTACACTGTAGGTTGTGTGTGTGTACACTGTAACACCGTACATTGTGTGTGTATACACTGTGTTACATCATACATTGTGTGTATACACTGTAACACCATACATTGTGTGTGTATACACTGTGTTACACCGTACGTCGTGTGTGTATACACTGTGTTACACCGTACATTGTGTGTGTATACACTGTGTTACACCGTACGTTGTGTGTATACACTGTGTTACACTGTAGGTTGTGTGTATACACTGTGTTACACCGTACGTTGTGTGTATACACTGTGTTACACTGTAGGTTGTGTGTATACACTGTGTTACACTGTAGGTTGTGTGTGTGTACACTGTAACACCGTACATTGTGTGTGTATACACTGTGTTACATCATACATTGTGTGTATACACTGTAACACCATACATCGTGTGTGTATACACTGTGTTACACCGTACGTCGTGTGTGTACACTGTGTTACACTGTAGGTTGTGTGTGTATACACTGTGTTACACCGTACGTTGTGTGTATACACTGTGTTACACCGTACGTTGTGTGTATACACTGTGTTACACCGTACGTCGTGTGTGTATACACTGTGTTACACTGTAGGTTGTGTGTGTATACACTGTGTTACACCGTATGTTGTGTGTATACACTGTGTTACACCGTACGTCGTGTGTGTATACACTGTGTTACACCGTACGTCGTGTGTGTATACACTGTGTTACACCGTACGTTGTGTGTGTATACACTGTGTTACACTGTAGGTTGTGTGTGTATACACTGTAACACCATACATTGTGTGTGTATACACTGTGTTACACTGTAGGTTGTGTGTGTATACACTGTAACACCATACATTGTGTGTGTATACACTGTGTTACACCGTACGTTGTGTGTGTATACACTGTGTTACACCGTACGTTGTGAGTGTATACACTGTGTTACACCTTACGTTGTGTGTGTATACACTGTGTTACACTGTAGGTTGTGTGTGTATACACTGTAACACCATACATTGTGTGTGTATACACTGTGTTACACTGTAGGTTGTGTGTGTATACACTGTAACACCATACATTGTGTGTGTATACACTGTGTTACACTGTAGGTTGTGTGTGTATACACTGTAACACCATACATTGTGTGTGTATACACTGTGTTACACTGTAGGTTGTGTGTGTATACACTGTAACACCATACATTGTGTGTATACACTGTAACACAACCCTGTTCCTGCTTCCTGGAGTTCCAGTGAGTAGCTGGTTAGCTATTAAACTGTGAGTCAGTATAAGCACAGATTAAATAAATAAAGTGAATAATAATAATAATAATAATAATAATAATAATAATAATAATAATAATAATAATAAATGTTAATCAGATTTATTACAGCTGTTTATCCAGATGTGACACAAACAGGAAATGACTAGTTATATATATAAACATATATAATCTTTATTTCCCTAGTTATATATAATATATTTCCCGAACTCTAACCTTGTACACAGAAGATTATATATTGTAGATATATATTTTAAGGACAAAACCCGAGTTAAAGTTCCATAAAGCCTTAAATTGCTCCTCAGACGCGAGTCAACAACACGCAGATCTGCAGTACCGTCTCCACACCACTAGGGGGCCAAACCGCAGTCACTAGTTCAGAGTCTCAATGCGGAATCTGTGTGTTTTTACTCACCTCTGAAATATATTCCACAGAAACGCCTGGTCCGGCGGGCCGCTGTTGTAGTGAGGAGGTCTGTACTGGTTGTGATACGCCATTACGGCTCCGTGACACGTTAAACACCGTAACGGCTCCGTAACTTGTCTCAATCTGACTGTGACATTCTTCACGCAGAGGCGTGGTTAAAAACCACAACGTCACCGCTCCTCATTACATATGCATACACGTCACGGCTCCGCCCACAGCATTTCCCAGCGTTCTCATTGGCTCTCGGCTTGCCAGCGTGTCAGAACTGTGCTAAAAGGGTGGAGCTATAAGCGTTGATTGACGGTTTGGCTGTAAAACGTGTCTTTGTGCTTGTATGTTTTTTCCATTAGGAACATTTCTGCATTACTTTATTCTCTGCTCTCAAAGATTTGGGGGAAAAAAGAGCTTTATTTAATTCAAAGCTATAAAAACACTTCAGATCGAAATAGGAATTAAAAAGCCATATAAATATGTTCTAATGATCATTGTGTTAGTTTCAGTTTCAGGGATTAACTGATGTATTAATGGTGTGTGTTGGATCTCCTCCTAAAACCTGAACCAGTACGACATTAATCCCTGATGAAGTTCAACAAGCTCCACTGTAGAAACACGATGGTGTTAAAAACTGCTGTAACATCTATAGATTTAACTGGGGTCAAAATCCTCCCTTATATTTATACACCAGTTTGTTAAGAGCATGCAATCTGATTGGTTAAAATGAGTCCTGGTCTTGATGAGGTTTAATAACCAGATATTAATCCTGTTTAGTAACAGAAACCAGCTCATTGTTCACTCTGCACTACTATGCTACAAGTGCCGCTTTAAAAAGATCTGAATTGTCTGTGACATCTGATGAACACCTAACATACACAGAACAAAACCCATTCTTACATTGTCTACAAGTACGCATTTATATTTTATTGTGCACATCTACATTTGAATTTGCACGTCTTTACTTTAATTTGCACACTTATATTACAATTTGCACATACAACAGTCTATTATTTATGTGTTCATGTCTTACCATTGCTATATGTTTACACTGTGGAGCTCATGTGGAAACATACTTGGCAATAAGACCTTTCTGATTCTGATTCTGAAACACACACATGTAAAAAAAGAGATAGAATAGAAATACTACATCCGCTCTAGCAATTAAAAGCCCCTTTTTTCAGTGAAATAAATATCAGAATCAGAATCAGGTTTATTTGCCAAGTGTGTTGATGTTGACACACACAAGGAATTTGGTTCCAGCTGTTTGTGACTCTCAAAAGTACAGACATTAATAACACTATACTATACAATACACACATAAATAACACTATACTATACAATACAGACATTAATAACACTATACTATACAATACACACATAAATAACACTATACTATACAATACACACATAAATAACACTATACTATACAATACACACATAAATAACACTATACTATACAATACACACATTAATAACACTATACTATACAATACACACATAAATAACACTATACTATACAATACACACATAAATAACACTATACTATACAATACACACATAAATAACACTATACTATACAATACACACATAAATAACACTATACTATACAATATAGACATAAATAACACTATACTATACAATACACACATAAATAACACTATACTATACAATACACACATAAATAACACTATACTATACAATACACACATAAATAACACTATACTATACAATACAGACATAAATAACACTATACTATACAATACACACATAAATAACACTATACTATACAATACACACATAAATAACACTATACTATACAATACAGACATTAATAACACTATACTATACAATACACACATAAATAACACTATACTATACAATACACACATAAATAACACTATACTGTACAATACACACATAAATAACACTATACTATACAATACACACATAAATAACACTATACTATACAATACACACATAAATAACACTATACTATACAATACACACATAAATAACACTATACTGTACAATACACACATAAATAACACTATACTATACAATACACACATAAATAACACTATACTATACAATACACACATAAATAACACTATACTGTACAATACACACATAAATAACACTATACTATACAATACACACATAAATAACACTATACTATACAATACACACATAAATAACACTATACTGTACAATACACACATAAATAACACTATACTATACAATACACACATAAATAACACTATACTATACAATACACACATAAATAACACTATACTATACAATACACACATAAATAACACTATACTATACAATACACACATAAATAACACTATACTATACAATATAGACATAAATAACACTATACTATACAATACACACATAAATAACACTATACTATACAATACACACATAAATAACACTATACTATACAATACACACATAAATAACACTATACTATACAATACACACATAAATAACACTATACTATACAATACACACATAAATAACACTATACTATACAATACACACATAAATAACACTATACTATACAATACAGACATTAATAACACTATACTATACAATACACACATAAATAACACTATACTGTACAATACACACATAAATAACACTATACTATACAATACACACATAAATAACACTATACTATACAATACACACATAAATAACACTATACTATACAATACACACATAAATAACACTATACTGTACAATACACACATAAATAACACTATACTATACAATACACACATAAATAACACTATACTGTACAATACACACATAAATAACACTATACTATACATTACACACATAAATAACACTATACAATACACACATAAATAACACTATACTGTACAATACACACATAAATAACACTATACTATACAATACACACATAAATAACACTATACTGTACAATACACACATAAATAACACTATACTATACATTACACACATAAATAACACTATACAATACACACATAAATAACACTATACTATACAATACACACATAAATAACACTATACTGTACAATACACACATAAATAACACTATACTATACAAACAAGACAATATCCTAATATCCTAATGTTATGTAAATAAGGTCTTTATTATATTATAATCTGATGGTAAAAAGGGTCAAATGGAAGTGACCCACAAACATCAACAAGATTAAAAATGTTATTCACTATTTCTGATTCACCTTCTCCAGCATTGACTTATTCCTACCGCTAGATGGCGCACAAACGCTACATCAGTGTGCTGTAACAATAAGAGCACCTGAATCACGACCAAGAGCGAATCGTGACATGAATGAACTTTAATAAACGACATCAATTTTCAACTAGAGACCAGAAGGATGTCTGGACTAAAGCCAGAGTCCCAGCACAGATGGAGTGTGTATAAAAAGCCTCCTGTCTCAGACCACAGACAGTTTAAAGGTCCCATTTCCTCAACACACCAGAATGATCTTGTCAAACACACGAGCAAATAAAATTATAATCAAATACACTTACTCAGGCTTATTCACACTTACTCACACATACTCACACTTACTCACACTTATTCACACTTACTCACACTTACACTTAATCACACTTATTCACACTTACTCACACTCACACTTATTCACACTTACTCACACTCACTTACACTTATTCACACTTATTCACACTTGAGTGTAAATGTATCTACATTTCTTTCATCTTCCTTTTTTCTGGGTCCAGTTGTGACTTGTTTGGATCTTAATCTGGTGATTATTCTGGTTTAGGGAGGTTTAGTGGCTGGAGGCAAAGAATTAATAGTTGCAACCTCATGTAGGTTTTGTACATTACAGGCTTTCAGTCTTCTTCTGTTCTCTTTAACATCATGTAAGCAGTGTGATCCTCTGGGGTCTTGGTGGGATATTATAGAGATGTAATAATGTCATTCACCATATCAGTATGAAAGCATAAGCACTTCCACAAAATCAAACACAACATAAAGGTCATGGCTGTGCTCAAAAATGCCTGTAAGCCAAATATCAGTGGTGGTCTGATGGAGAATATTTATCTTTAATAAGAGAGTTGTGCCTCATGGGAGACGCTTACTCATGAGGAGTCGAGTACCATCACCATAGCGATACTAAGAGAAGCTGTGAATGGTATGAAAAGAGGACTAGAAAGTGAACGAATCAGGCATCTGCTGCCAAAATGCCAGCAGTGTCCTTTATTAATCAGGAAATGTATCAAGGTTATTGTCAGATTTAAATAGAATTATTAAAGATATGTATAGAACCTGTTAAATTATATGTTTAAAAAACGGCCACGGCTGAAACATGAAATCACTTTCACCTTCACTCTCATGTCCTACACACACTCCTGCACCTCCCTTTGTAGCTGCCTCTGTGTCCTATTCTGTCTAGAGAAGAGACAGAAGGCAATAGAATGGGGGTCTACCAAAAACTGCATGGAGACAAGGGGGGAGGGGGAGCTGTGTGCATGTGTGTGTGTGTGTGTGTGTGTGTGTGTGTGTGGTTGGTAACATGCATAGTGAATGTTGTGTGAGTGCGTCAATAACCACTGAAGCCTAAAAAGCAGTTTTGCACTGAAACCTACACACAGACCTATCAGCCAAACAAGTGTGTGTGTGTGTGTGTGTGTGCGTGTGTGTGTGTGAAGATAAAATAAAGGAGCACAATGCCCAATGCACTCAGCTGTAAATATCCACTGTGGCAGGTGGCCTTCACATGAAGATCTAATCAGCCATAAACTCATGCAGCTACAGATCAGCAGTTCTGGGTGATGTTCACTTCATCCATCAGAATGGGGGAAGAAATGGATCTCAAGGATTGATGATGACAGCCATTCATTCATTCATTCATCTTCTACCGCTTATCTGAACTACCTCGGGTCACGGGGAGCCTGTGCCTATCTCAGGCGTCATCGGGCATCAAGGCAGGATACACCCTGGACGGAGTGCCAACCCATCGCAGGGCACACACACACACACACACACACACACACACACACACACATTCACTCACACAATCACACACTACGGACAATTTTCCAGTGATGCCAATCAACCTACCATGCATGTCTTTGGACCGGGGAGGAAACCGGAGTACCCGGAGGAAACCCCCGAGGCATGGGGAGAACATGCAAACTCCACATACACAAGGTGGAGGAGGGAATCGAACCCCCAACCCTGGAGGTGTGAGGAGAATGTACTAAACACTAAGCCACCGTGACCCCCTTTGATGACAGCCAGATTAGTTTAAATATTTCGAGCTCTGCTGATGCCCTTTGTATAAAATGGTGCATTAAACACCCAGCGAGCACCAGTTCTGCTGAGCAAAGACACCGTGTTGGTGAGAGAGTTGAACAGAGAAAGTGTAGACACCTTCAGGCTTGGCAGAAAAGGTGACCGTAGTTCAGATATCCATTCTGTATAAACGTGGTGAGCAGAAAACGTCTCAGAACGCAGAACAAATGGAACTTTGAGGTGGATCGGAACAGCAGGTTCCACTTGGGTTTACTAAGAGACAGAAAGCTGAGGCTGCAGTAACAAAGACCAAACAGGTGAGAAGACTGTATGAAGAATCTCAATTTCTTGGTCAGAATTTGAAGCCAACCTACTTTAAGTCAGCGATCCAGGCTGGTGGAGGTGGTGTAATGGCATGGGGAATATTTTATTGTCACATTTTGTGCTTGTTAAAATGAATCAATCATCATCTATATGGCAGAAACTAATGGAGTATTGCTGTTGTCACAAAGCTAAATCGCCTCAAACTGGTTTCACAAGCATGACGAAGAGCTCAGTGTTCTTCAGCGGCCTTCACAGTCACAGGAATTTCAGATAAGGGTGCACACGCTGCTCCAACACACTGGAGAGTATCCTCCATACACACTGACACCAGCTCACCATAACTGAAGATCTAGGCTCAGGGTAAGGTGACTTAATCATGTGTAACTACTGTACACAAAAACACAGAGTAAAGAACATTCTTTCCAAATGGATTGTTTATTAAAAGACTGAAAAAGTAGAAAGATCAAAATAAATACAGAGATAATAATTAGACACAGTTCGTTGGGCTGTGGAGAAGAAAAAAAACAGAAGTGCGATGATTTGTTATTGGTTCTAAAGACGAGTTGCAGGACTGTAGCAGCGATCATCAGTTTAAATACACGACCACAGATCTGAAGTTAGCTTCTAAATAACAGAAATACATTTTGAGGATGTTATTGCTTGAATTTTTCAAACGCCTGCTTTGCTGTACATCAGTTACAGGTATACTTCCATCTAAGAAAGTATCAGCTCCACAACATCTAATAATCAACACAATCTCTTGTTTTTGCTGATAATTACACACAATTGTTGAAAATATGCATAAGCACAAAGTAAGGATTAAAATCTGGATAAATAACAGAGAGCAGGATCCCTGGATGTGCCGTGGTCACTTCTGTCCTTTACACTCTGTCATCAGCCCTGTTTGTCTTACATTAGTGCAGAATAACAGATTCTTGTTTGCTAAATGAAGCTGCAACATTTCTAATAGACTCAGACGTCTACAAACGATCAAAAAAAAACAGATATAAAACACACGTATCCTATTTTATTAAAAGGCACAAGTTTCCCTTGCTTTCTTTCTGTTACTACAGAAACTAATGCCGCTAAAATGTCGCCCTCTGCAAAAAAACTGTACAAGAAACGCCCCTCACACCGGGGGCAGATGAATAAATAACCAAACAAACATATAAAAGTGTTCATATGAATAAATAATGAAAATGGGCTGGAATTGTGTTGGAAAGCATGAGCTTGATCTTTGACCCCCTTTATTGCAGTCTTACACAATATTCTAGATAATCACACCACATTACAGACTGCATCCAGTTCCTGAAAGAATTCTATGAGAAAACAAATAACTGGAGATTCTAACACACTTACGCCAAGAAGTCAAGAGCACTGAACATCTGCTCCGGGTGATGGAGAGCCAGTGAATTTCTCCATCAG
>NC_083464.1:32479100-32481600 GCF_030014155.1 Tachysurus vachellii
CAGACGAGTGTACAGACGAGTGAACAGACGAGTGTACAGACGAGTGTACAGACGAGTGTACAGACGAGTGTACAGACGAGTGAACAGACGAGTGTACAGACGAGTGAACAGACGAGTGTACAGACGAGTGAACAGACGAGTGTACAGACGAGTGTACAGACGAGTGAACAGACGAGTGAACAGACGAGTGTACAGACGAGTGAACAGACGAGTGTACAGACGAGTGAACAGACGAGTGAACAGTCGAGTGAACAGTCGAGTGTACAGACGAGTGAACAGACGAGTGAACAGACGAGTGAACAGTCGAGTGTACAGACGAGTGAACAGACGAGTGAACAGACGAGTGTACAGACGAGTGAACAGACGAGTGAACAGACGAGTGAACAGTCGAGTGTACAGACGAGTGAACAGACGAGTGAACAGACGAGTGTACAGACGAGTGAACAGACGAGTGTACAGACGAGTGAACAGACGAGTGAACAGACGAGTGAACAGTCGAGTGTACAGACGAGTGAACAGACGAGTGAACAGACGAGTGTACAGACGAGTGTACAGACGAGTGAACAGACGAGTGTACAGACGAGTGAACAGACGAGTGAACAGACGAGTGAACAGTCGAGTGTACAGTCGAGTGTACAGACGAGTGTACAGACGAGTGTCGTCCGTCGTCCGTCTCCTGATAAACATTTAAATGTGTGACACTAAATAAAAGCACTGAGACGTTTGTCTAGATTCAGCCTTTTCTCTCCTCCAGCTGTTGCTCCTTTACAATGTGAGGTTTCATCAGAGCTTCCAGGTTCCTGCATGTTCCTGATACTGAGCAGGTTACTGAACCCATGCAGTAACAATCATCAGACACGTCACCCCTCATGTGTGGTGCAGCAGGTCTTAAAAAGGAACGTGTGGATTAAATAAATTGCTTTCTCTACTATAGCAACATTCACACACACTGACCTTTCTATTACTGGTTGCCATAGTAATAACGTTTATCAATGGGTGCCACAATTACTATACAACATTCACCATTGTGTGATCACGTGTGTTTTACCAGCATTCACAGTCCTGTTCACACTACACACTGTACACTACACACTGTACACTACACACTACACACTGTACACTACACACTGTACACTACACACTGTACACTGTACACTACACACTACACACTGTACACTACACACTGTACACTACACACTGCACACTGTACACTACACACTGCACACTGCACACTACACACTGCACACTGTATACTACACACTGCACACTACACACTGCACACTACACACTGCACACTGTACACTGCACACTGCACACTACACACTGCACACTACACACTGCACACTACACACTGCACACTACACACTGTACACTACACACTGTACACCTCACACTGTACACCTCACACTACAGCACATCACAACTGCAGTATAGTATACTGTCTATAGTATACTAGTATACTGTCTTGGCCCAGTCGATTCTCACTACACTGACAGTGATAAACAGACCTGCAGACAAATACATCTACAATATTCACACCAGTACACACAAGATCTTACAGTAAAGACTGCTGTGATTTTATTGTTCACGTCTATTTCACTTTTCACAGACAGACACTCCCCCTCTTCCCCTCTTATCTCCCCACTCTCACTCCCTCCCCCCAACTCCCCCTCACTCCCTCCCCCACTCTCCCTCTCCGATTCCCTCCCCTCTCCCCCACTCCCTCCCCTCCATTCTCCCCCACTCCCCCTTTCCCCCTCTCTCCCCCCCTCTCCCTCACACTCTCTCTCACTCCCTCCCCTCTCCCCCACTCCCCCCACTCCCTCCCCTCTCCCCCACTCCCCCCACTCTCTCTCACTCCCTCCCCTCTCTCCCACTCCCCCCACTCTCTCTCACTCCCTCCCCTCTCCCCCACTCCCCCCACTCTCTCTCACTCCCTCCCCTCTCCCCCACTCTCTCACTCCCCCAGTCTCTCTCACTCCCTCCCCCCCCACTCTCTCACTCCCTCCCCTCCCCCCACTCTCTCCCTCCCCTCCCCCCACTCTCTCACTCCCCCCCCACTCTCTCACTCCCTCCCCCCACTCTCTCACTCCCTCCCCTCCCCCCACTCTCTCACTCCCCCCACTCTCTCACTCCCCCCTCCCCCCACTCTCTCACTCCCCCCACTCTCTCTCTCTCCCTCCCCTCTCCCCCACTCTCTCACTCCCCCAGTCTCTCTCACTCCCTCCCCTCTCCCCCACTCTCTCACTCCCCCAGTCTCTCTCACTCCCTCCCCTCCCCCCACTCTCTCACTCCCTCCCCTCCCCCCACTCTCTCCCTCCCCTCCCCCCACTCTCTCACTCCCTCCCCTCCCCCCTCTCTCTCACCCCCTCACTCAACTCCCTCACTCCCTCCCCTCCCCCAACTCCCTCACTCCCCCCACTCTCTCACTCCCCCCTCCCCCCACTCTCTCACTCCCCCCTCCCCCCACTCTTTCTCACTCCCTCCCCTCGCCCCACTC
>NC_083464.1:32491600-32499100 GCF_030014155.1 Tachysurus vachellii
GATTAGCAGTGAAGCTAAATGAGAATACACGACATGGCTGAATGTATGTGGACACCAAATCATGAACATTCCATTCCAGACATCGTCTCTCTTTGTGTGCTGATATACTGTAACATTCCTGGGAAGATTTCCCATTAGATTTAGTCAGTAATGAGGTCAGACATCACATGCAGTTCATCCCAAAGGTGATCACTGTGGTTGAGGTCAAGGGCTCCGGACATGAGACTTTGTCCCTTTGACTTTGTTTCCACTCCAAATTTAGCAATCTGTCTTTTCTGCCTTCTGTTTTTGATTGTCAGACTGGAGCAGGATTGGGATCAACAGATCAGACTGGAACAGGATTGGGATCAACAGATCAGACTGGAGCAGGATTGGGATCAACAGATCAGACTGGAGCAGGATTGGGATCAACAGATCAGACTGGAGCAGGATTGGGATCAACAGATCAGACTGGAGCAGGATTGGGATCAACAGATCAGACTGGAGCAGGATTGGGATCAACAGATCAGACATTATGCTGTTTTTTTTTTAATTATGTCTCTTTGTAGAAGCCAACATTCTGTTTTCCTTTTTCAGCTTAGACAAAAACTTATAAACAGTAACTCCTCCTAGAGCTTTCGAGCCACATGCACCAAATTCAGATATGTTGTAGACGCTGGTCTGAAGTTTGTTGATGTTACTTTTCTAAGCGATCTGAGTACCGGTACTTCTGGTACCTGGTCATAAAGTGGCCTTTTTTCCCATAGACTCCCATTATAAACTTTAGAGGTTTATAACTCAACAAGCTTTTGAACTCTCTACACTAAACTCGTCCAGCTCCTTTAGGGTGAGACTCTGAACAAAGGTTTATATTGGTGTACCGACTGGCCTTTCGGTTGTCCCACAGCCCCGCTCCCAATATATGTAAAATCAAAAAACTTGGACATGTGGCATATCAAAACACTCAGAACAATGAGGGGAACTTCCTCACGTGTATTCTGATGACGTCACGTGATGTGATGTCACGTGAAAACAAAAAACATTAGCACAACATGGACATGTGGCATATCAAAACACTCAGCCCAAGGAGGGGAATTGCGTCACAGGTTTTCAGATGATGTCACATGCTCGTCTCCACTTGCCTCCAAATGTTTTGGCACCCTAGCGCTCCACTAGATTTCACAAGTTTTATGTACACTCGCCTCCAAAAAGCAAATACTTGCCTCGTCAAAGCCAACATCAAAGTTTGTTGCGACGAACTTTACAAATCTAGTTTAATAATGTTTTGAATATGAAGAATGCAGGAGAACAATTGTGAGGTTTCATACAGAGTTTAGAGTGTGCAGTAAGTGTACAGAGTGCACACTTACATTAGTATTCCATTCCTGTTACGTACATCATGGACATGAACTTTCTCCAAACCATCAGAGGGCGCTGACATATCTGAAAGGCTTGTTCCATTGGCACTAACGCTCTCTGTGTTTGTACACGCCTGCGTTGTGTGTTTTGGCTTGATGTGTCACATGATTTCAATATAAATACAAGTCTGACTTAAAGGCCACAGTTTGTTAAAGAACGTCCTTAAGATGAAGGTTTGCAGTGACACACTGGTGATCAGACCTCAGGCTCTGTCTGTGTTCATGACGAGAATACTTACGTTTGAATGCTGGGTACATTGGCACTGTGTTGGTGATCAACAGGGCATCGTATCTTACAGCGTTACTGGAGGCCAACTCTGTCAATAATGACAAGAAAAATCATATATATATAAATATATAAAAAAATATATATCAGTGACCGGGAGCCATCATTAAATGTAGTTAAAGAACTTATATATGTTGACCACAGTCAAGTGTACATTTCCTTTCTATTCCTTTTTGAATCATGTTTTTTAACAGGTTTTTTAAATGGCTTCTGAATATCTGTTAGGGTTTGGTGTTAACAAGGTGTTAAGGAAATGTGTTAAGTGTTAAAATGATCCTTCTGGTTGAATCGGGACTTTAAGAATAAACACATCTCACGTGACTGAGACGTGGATGTCCCTGACATGCTGCTGGTGTTCACAGACCTGTATACAGACCACTGGGACATGGAATGTGGTGTTAATCAGTGAGACTCAACATCTTTGACCAGTTTATTGTCTGAAGCTACTTTACTTTTTCAGGTCTACACAAAACCTTTAGAACCTTTATAAATAAACTATAAGCATTTAGTACATTGAAGATTGTCTTGGAAGTTTAAACTGAACTTTTAGGTCTTAACGTTTAGCTTATTTATGTGTATTATTTATATTATTATTTATATATAACGTTCTACATTCTGATCAGCCACAATATTAAAACCACGAGAGCTACAGTGACATCTGCTGAAACATTAGGAAGAAGGTGAACAGTAACTTCATCACAGGAACAATTGTAAAGATCTGAACAACGTTCACAAGGACCAAATTGTGATGTCCAGACAATTGAGATTCTGCACGCTGGTGTTCTCTGTATGTAATGTTTGCTAGGTCTGAGAAAGGACCACTGATGTGTGTAGAGTGTGAAGACGAGCCATGTGGACTAAAGACTGGTCCCACAGAAGTAGTTTAATTTACTGGAAAAGTGAATGCTGGCTTTGATAGAAGGGTGAGAGAAGACGCAATGCATCAAAGCTCGCTGTGTATGGGGGCTGTGTAGCGGCTGTGGACGGCTAAGTTAGCTTAGCCAAATAAAGTACCTTTCCTTACCTTAGTGTGCAACCTCAAGCAAACAGTCCACCACTGGAAGGGACTACAATGGGCATGTGAGCAGCAGAACTGGACCATGGAGCAATGGAAGAAAGTGGCCTGGTCTCACGTATCATGATTTCTTTCAAATCACTTAGACGGCCATGTGTGTGTGCGTCACTTCCCTGGGGTGGGACCAGGATGCACTATGGGGAGGAGTCAAGCTGGCAGAGCCAGAGTGATGTTCTGCTGGGAAACCTTTGGTCCTGACGTTCATGTGTATGTTACTTTGACACGCAACACCTGCCTAAACTGAGTACCAAGATTTCAACTGTGTTACCTGATAGCAGTGGCCTCTGTCTGTGGGATAATTCACCGTACTGCACTACAGAAATGGTTCAGGAATGATTTAAATAAAATAACTTATAAATAAATAAATAAGGTGTTCAAGGCCTGGCCTCAGATTTTAATCCAGACTAACATCTGTGGAACATGTTTTTTACACGTTTACAAGATATTAAGCAGGTGATTTTAATGTTATGGCTGATAAAAAGTACTGTTTGAAAAAAAACAAACAGAAAACCAAAAAGGTTTGTTTTTGACTTGGCAACTTGAGACTCTAAGGCTATGTCTTTATATTTTATAGCAACAAATCTGTAACATGTCGTATCTTTGTGTCATTTAACAGCAATGAAAAGAGAAGTTTGTTCAGCGTAGTGAAACTCACGAGGTGGGTAGAGAAATCCATAGGAGATCTGCTTGTCTGCTCGGTAGCTAGTGCACGACTGGCTGGAGGCTGGAGACACTCTGGCATCAGGTCTCACACACGTACTGAGAGCTTCAGACAGAACAGTGACATCAACCTGAAACATACAAACCATAGTGCAGGCTGTAAAGCTGGTGAACTGCCAAGAAAAGTCATTGGATCCAGGATTAAAGAGCTATAAATCTAAATAAACCTAACCCAATATTACAGGAGCCTTTTTTTAATGCTTCACTATTTAAATACTGTTATGTGGATGAAGATCCAATTGAAATCTATTCCATTTTATTTGATCTAGAGTATTTAATAATAAACACTCATGAAAAATGAAGAGGAAAAAGATTCTACAATACAACTGTACAATATAGTCACAGAGTAGGAAGTGTGTAGTAAAGGATGTTCAGCATCACATTGTGTATGATTACAGTTCACAAGGTAAAGACCAACAGGTGAAATTATCCACTGAAGAAACACTGAATCTTAAACACTTTGTGGGACGTGAACTCTTTCCACACTATCCAAGTTCCCATCAAGGGTTCAGTGTCACCTTGTGGTCCAGCAGCAGGATCCTGTTCTTTAGAGCCTGGATAAAATATTCATCTGGTGAAAAAGGTGGGGTCTCCGTCGTTTTAAAGCCAATGTTGACATCACCAAAACAAACACGCCCCTAACCCAAATGGGTCCCACCCCTGTATCGATAGCTCCGCCCACACGTACATACGTAACCCAGGTGACTAACGGAAAGAAACGTGTCTTTATCATAGCTGAAGTGAAGAACAATACGATTGTAGATAAACAAACAAGCAAAAATGACACACAAACATAATCATGTAAAGGACAAAGACATATATTAGTTCTGTGTAACAAAACAAAACCAACGTTACTCACCTATCGAGAAGGAAAAAAGCGCCTCGGCGTCTTAAGTAAAGTTGGTCTCACATTCACAGATTGGAGTTTCCTGAGTCAATAACTCCTGAGCTAAACACTGTTACTACACAAAACACGGTTGTAGCTGCGTCTCTACATTACTACGATAGAAAAGAGGTGTTATTTGTGTAGTAACAGCGTTTAGCTCAGGAGTTATTGACTCAGGAAACTCCAATCTGTGAATATGTGACCAACTTCCTGCTCCTTCAGTTCTCTCCAGCGCTGGAAAGCTGATCCTATATTAACACGTCCTACTTCTTACCTTATCGTAAGTCTTTCTTCACTTTCTTTCTTTGTTTTTATCCTCCATGTCAATGTTAAAACCGCTTTCTGCTAATGTCACACATGCGCACTGAACACTCTCTCCGCCCATATTGACAAGCCACGCCCCTTTCTGCTCATTGGCTACACGTTTGTTTTGTTTTTGTTTTGTTTGTCGTCCCGACTCAGTTTTCTGAAGCGTTTATTAAACAACTTAGACCTCACCTTTAAGTCCACTTGAGCACACACAGGAGAACACAGAACTGCTCATATAATACAGTTCAAACACACTGTCAGTGTTAGTGACTAGAATAGTGATCATCCCTACAGTAATTTGTTTAAAAATTCCTGCATCATTAAATGGAAGCAAATGGAAGTGTCTGGTGTCAGGAGTGCAGTACGTTAGCGTCGTACCTGTTTAGACACCGTGTAGGAGGTCCATAACGGCATGGCAAGTGTGTCACTGTATCCGCTGATGAAGTCCCTGTGGTGTAAGATGCTGTATTTGGTGTTGAACATCACCGCCGGTCGACCGTATGGAAGATTTTTGCTGTCTGTAAAATGTAGAGGAAAAAGAGAAAGATCTAAGAAAAGCTAACATTATTAGCATTAATAGTTTAATGCTCATTTGACACAAGTTGATCGAGGCGTTAATGTAAATATGTATAATGTACATTTATACTTTAATCCTACAGTGAACAAGGTGTGTGTTATTTAGACTGACACACAGGAAGTGGGCGGAGCATTACCATCGATAACTCGTGTCAGTCGTTCATTGAGTTCCTCCACTTTGTTCTGTAAGAGACAGAGCCACAGTGACTCCAGGTTATAGGCTCTTACCAGGGCCACTTTCAAAGCCCTCTGCCCCCTACTTTTTGAACGCAACTGCAAAAGATTAAAGGTGAAAATCTCTAGCAAGAGGGTCTAAACAAGAGCACTGTTTGGTGGAAGAAAACATTATTCGGCTTGTTTCTCTTAACCCCTGTGTTCCGTTCATAACTTGGCAATGTCGCCTTTACATTTACAGCATTTATCAGACGCCCTTATCCAGAGAGACTTACATTATCTCATTTTTTTATACAGCTGAGCAATTGAGGGTTAAGGGCCATGCTCAGGGGCCCAACAGTGGCAGCATGGTGGACCTGGGATCGAACTCACAACCATGTGATTATTAGCCCAACACCTTAACCACTAGGCTACCACATGCCCACGTTGCCTTTGCTCCAGAGTCTGGCTTCTCCTTCTCCGCTATGACCAACATTAATAATCTGATGCTGAGCGCAGACTGAGTTGTTCTGAAACTAAACCTACCCCAATGATCAGAGAATAATAAACACTGATAGTATAATGATAGTAGATTTTAGTGTCTGCTGTTGCACTCGCAGTACAGAACAGAACACAAGGGTTAATATCATTCACCTTTCAGGTCTGAAGTTCATCATGTTGTGGAAATACAGGAAAAGGACGTACAAGTAGAATAAAGCACAGAATATTTATGCCTTGTGTAATGTTTGCTGCCTTGTGTGTCATTAAGAATCTCAGCAATCACTCAATAATCACATGGTATCATTCCCAGCATTCAGAGAGATCATAAAACAGAGCAAGTTACTTTGATCTCATTTATAAAGCTGAGGCATAAAAGGCCACTTAGTGGTCCTGGGATTTGATCTCACTACCTTTCAAACAGTTTGTCCGACAACTTAACAACCGATTGACTATCTGTCTACTAACAAGGCCCTGAATAATGCTTTGTACTGACTTTTTCATCACAGGTGCAGCCCAGGTCATCAGTTATGGTGCTGACCGTCCCAGATGGGGTTGGTTTGGACATCTCCTCAGGCATGGTAGGTTTGTGGACAGGATTTCTCAGCAGGTGGTTCAGGCTACCATGCGTCCCATTGTTAGAGACCGGCTTCAAGCCAAGGAGATCTAAACATGATAGTTTGGTGATTGTAATACATAAATCATACAGTTTATACACAACACTACAGTCTGCTATGGGATCTGAGATGTCATTTATCATTCGCTTATATGACGAACAGGAAACCGTCTCTATTAGCTTCAAGTAGCCTAGAAAAAAACGAGTTAGAGAAAACAACAGCACAGAGCAATAACAGTTGTCCTACCACACATGACGTTGTACAGCTCAATATTTTCAAACGGTGGTATCTTGGTTTTGTATTTAAACATTGGTCCGTATCCAAGGAAAATGGTCTAAAAAAAGAAAGAACGAAGTGAGTAAGAAACACACCGCAGCTTTGTACTAAAATAAACATGGGACAATGTGTGTGTACCTGCATGCTGTTGATCTTGTTATCGTATCCGTGGTCACCTGCGAAGCCGCACTTGCCCTTTTCCCCTTGAGAATGCCTTTTCCCCTCAGGGGGCTTTCTGTGGCAGACAAATTTACCAGATTCATTACACCTTTCTTACAAATTCTTGAAATGATCGGTTCTCGTTCCTTCCGTATTCAAGTTTGTACAAACACAAGCATGGAATCCTGACGACTCTGAAGCGGACGTTCAAACTAAACAGGATGTCTTTTGATCGTCACTCATAACGACTCTCATAAATTGTTACAGTAAACACTGTGGTTCCTCTTAACGGAGTGTAAATTAGATCATAACACACACCAGCATTCACCTTTTTTATTCAAGCAAATCATTTACAACCCTCCTTCACACTGCAGCCTCCAATAGCAGAGAAACCGTCCTGGGCTTCACAGCGCCGGAGCCACTGAATCAGACAGGTCTGTATCTCAACTGCCCCATGTGAAAGAACCTTCTTATTTGGCCACTGATGGGTGCCAAAGCAAACAGCTTAGGGAGACCCTGCTATACGTCTTCATCCTCCATCTTCCTAA
>NC_083464.1:32506600-32526600 GCF_030014155.1 Tachysurus vachellii
TGTAAGTCGCACTCGTGTCTATAAACATTTCAGAACCCTGCTGTGCATTTTAGGTGGCTGTCAGAGAGCGGCAGTAACGACAAAGATGCAAATACATTTCTGTCACTGAAACAGATTCAAATGACTTGATAATGATAGACAACAAAAGACACCTTATGGCACATTATATTATAAATCCTGTTCTAATTTTCAATCCAAAATATTAATATTAGGATGCTGAGATTTGTTATCCTTACTTTTATTTTTTGTTCATTAAATCTTTATCATCGTCTGTCGTCTATCATGGCTTTAGTTTATTGTCTCATTCCAACTTCAAATCAAAGTTTAATAAAAGCTGCACAGTAATTAAGTAATAATGAGGACTGATCCATACCGTTGCAATTGTATATAAATTCGGGTAGGTTTTTGTGGGGTAGATGGGTCTCATGTATGGTGCATGTGTGCCACATGTTCCTACAAACAAAGACAGGGTTGTGAGAAAAATAAACTTGGACACGAGTTAACACTGGATCATATGTGTATATGTGGCATTATAACAGAGGATCAGCCTTACTCAGCTTTTCTATGTTGGGAATCACCATATTGCCCTTTTTCATGTATGAGGCTCTAAAACCATCGACAGAGAGCATGATGAGTGGCGGGCGGACAAACCTGAAAAGAAAAAAAAAAACAGAGATATTTACCAAAAACTGGTTTAAATCCAGGGGTCACGGTGGCTTAGTGGTTAGCACGTTCGCTTCACACCTCCAGGGTTGGGGGTTCGATTCCCACCTCCACCTTGTGTGTGTGGAGTTTGCATGTTCTCCCCGTGCCTCGGGGGTTTCCTCCGGGTACTCCGGTTTCCTCCCCCGGTCCAAAGACATGCATGGTAGGTTGATTGGCATCTCTGGAAAAGTGTCCCTAGTGTGTGATTGTGTGAGTGAATGAGAGTGTGTGTGTGTGTGTGTGTGCCCTGTGATGGGTTGGCACTCCGTCCAGGGTGTATCCTGCCTTGATGCCCGATGACACCTGAGATAGGCACAGGCTCCCCGTGACCCGAGGTAGTTCAGATAAGCGGTAGAAGATGAGTGAGTGAGTGAGAGGTTTAAATGCATTTTGAGAATATTTAACAACTAACATTTGGTGTACTGAGGAATTACAAATGTTAAGTGACTCTCTGACACTGTGATAATGGTCACTGTAGATCAGCAGAACTCTCTGATCTAACTAACATCTATCTGATGTATGCAGGACCTGTCTGGCAGCGAGTATTAATTAGTAAATAATTTCCTTTTTATATATGTATTTTATTTAATATGTACTAATGGGAGCTGCAGTGTGTCTTCTAGGTGTTGAATAATGCTAATCTACTTAGAAGACTGTTGAAAAAGTGACACGTGTGATCGGTGCTCACGCCTTCTGTAATCCACACAAGTCAAAGGAGCTCATTTGCAGGTGTTTGGTCAGGCACTTGTTCACCTGATGCCGTGTGACCCTGCACCATCGACCCAACACGCCGTCAGCACGATACAGATATGTAAAGTAGGCTGAGAGCCTGAATAGGAGTCTGAGAGGTGGAGCGCTTACACAGGATCTACTTTAGTGAAGGGAACCAGGGTGTCTGTAGTAGTAGCATTAACGTTATTCAGTGTGAGTTCTTGTGATTTAAACTCACAAGATTGGAATGAGAATAAGATCCAACATGCAAATGGAAGATCACTGGAGCTTGATGTGTAAAAGCATGAGACTGCAGACTGGTGTGAATCTGTTAAACGTGTGAAGCTTCACTCACCCAGCAGGACACTCGTGGCTTTTAATCTCCTCACACTCATCTTCCAACCATGGAGTATCACCTAGAACAGAGCTCACAGTCAACTGATGGCTAATTTAACATTTGTGTTAAAATCTCTCTTTTAAACTTTTCTATAAATATATCGTGGCTGTCGGGCGGAAACCTCGTATGTCCAAATTTGGTCAATTTCATATTTTTTCACATATGGATGCTATTGGTCAGTCCCCATGTGGGTCTGTTATTTTTACAAGTTATTAACCAATCTAAAGTCTTGAAAATAGCTTGAACACAAATCTCATAACTCCATTGGACACTTCAACTGTCCACCTCTTCCTCACTCCGTGTGAGAGCTTCACGTCATATTTCTCCTCAAGAAGAGTCGCAACGAATCAACACGTCTTCTGAGGTAAATGTCTTCAAAACACTGGGCTCAAAGAAAAAAAAATCTTGACCCCCGCTAGTTCTGGTGCTCGTCTCACACTATACTCTACACCACACTATACTCTACACCCCACTATACTCTACACCCCACTATACTCTACACCCCACTATACTCTACACCCCACTATACTCTACACCCCACTATACTCTACACCCCACTATACTCTACACCCCACTATACTCTACACCCCACTATACTCTACACCCCACTATACTCTACACCCCACTATACTCTACACCCCACTATACTCTACACCACACTATACTCTACACCACACTATACTCTACACCGCACTATACTCTACACCGCACTATACTCTACACCCCACTATACTCTACACCCCACTATACTCTACACCCCACTATACTCTACACCCCACTATACTCTACACCGCACTATACTCTACACCGCACTATACTCTACACCGCACTATACTCTACACCACACTATACTCTACACCGCACTATACTCTACACCGCACTATACTCTACACCGCACTATACTCTACACCCCACTATACTCTACACCACACTATACTCTACACCGCACTATACTCTACACCGCACTATACTCTACACCGCACTATACTCTACACCGCACTATACTCTACACCGCACTATACTCTACACCACACTATACTCTACACCACACTATACTCTACACCACACTATACTCTACACCCCACTATACTCTACACCACACTATACTCTACACCACACTATACTCTACACCACACTATACTCTACACCCCACTATACTCTACACCACACTATACTCTACACCACACTATACTCTACACCACACTATACTCTACACCACACTATACTCTACACCACACTATACTCTACACCACACTATACTCTACACCACACTATACTCTACACCACACTATACTCTACAATACTCTACACTACTATGAGATACAGAGTTTGACATCATTCTGAGCTTATAAGGAATGTTGAATGCAGATGTGTGTAATCAGCCTTTGAACTGAACAAACTCGACAGAATGTAATAGTACAGTAAACATTACATAGTATAATCAATCTATGACACAATCCTCCTACCTTTGCAGAGTGTCTTGTAGTTGGTACAACAGTCTCCTTTGGCCAGGCAGTCGTCTGAGCAGTGGCAGGCGTACTTTTCATTCCGAGTTTCTCCACATCGCTCTTTACTGCATTCAAAGCCTCCCTCTGATTGAGACAGAGTCAGTCATTACTCAGATGGTTACTGGGTAGCAGCCATGGCTAAATGGCCCTCTAATTACCACAGTAAATAAACTCTACTAGACTAGAATAGTGCAAAAGATGAACTCACACACACACACACACACACACAAAGAGGCTTCTTTAGGGGGAAAAGACTGCACTGCTGTTACGTTCAAGACGTCTGTATATAATTTGCATTTCCATCCAAACAAGACAAAAAAATAAGAGCATTTTATTTCTATCATCTACCATTAGCCAAGTAACAGCTCTGCATGTCATCATTTATTCATTCACATTTTCGTTCTCTGGCTTTAGCTTTTATTTATGGTATTCTTGTAGTGCTTAAATAAAAAAAACACAAATAAAATCTGATGGATGAAAAGTGCACTGTGACGTCTGTGAGGTCAATCGTAAGATAGCAGCATGGGTCAAGCAGTCCAGTGAGGAACCCACCTGTCTTTAAGCAGTGCTCGTTGAAGTCTGAGCAGCAGCTATTGTATGTTTTGCAGAGGTTGTCACAGCGGCAGTTGGGCGCCTGGACCTCCTGTAGCTCAAAGCACCTGTTTTTGCACGATCCGGAGGTGCTGTCGTATGCGGTGTCGGCCTGGACTGAGACGTGAAAGACAAGATTACGGTTTGCATGAGTGTAGAGGCACTAAAATGAACTTCAAACGTCATTCAGAAGTCCAGGTCCTTGACATGTCCCGTGTCGGCTCTGGTGAGCAACAGTGGGTTAAATTCAAACAGCACGTGATGACGTTTCACAAATTTAATGTCTACGACACTCACAGACCGCAATCACACACAAACCCCTGCACCATAAATCTCTCTAAAACTGCATCATTTGTATTTTTTTATTATTTATTTAAACGAGACGTGATTTGATTTGGGACAAAAACATCTGGCACTCACTCTGCACATGTCAATATTGACACAGGACACAGTAAAGCAAACATCACCCCAACGTACAACAGACCAATCAACCAACAGTGAGTTGTTCATGGAGCTGGTAAACACACAGTGCATGTAAATGAGCAGAAAACCCCTAAAGAAACGCTTGACTCTGATGAGGATTGTGAAGGAGCTAAAACATCTGCTCTGTCCAGCTGCATGAGCTGAAACATTATTCTGTTGTGTAAGAAGCCAAACACATGTCTCCAATTGTGCAGCAGTGCACTTTTTTATGACAAGGTAGAGCAAAATGTAGAAACGAGAAATTCTTCGGAACAAGAGAAAATAAATCATTTTCTTTTTTTCTTTTACCGCAAATATATTTACAGGAAGACCTTTTTCACAGCTGTGGAACAGTTTGGTTTCTCAGCTTGATGTTTTGCCAACCGAAGAACCTCCCATTTACCCAGTTACCACCCCCACTGGACCCCCTACAGTTTGCGTGTCGTCCAAACCGCTCCACAGACGATGCCATTGCCCTTCATTTAGCCCTCACCCACCTGGACAATAAAGACACTTACATACGAATGATGTTCATAGACTTTAGTTCAGCATTTAACACAATCATCCCTCAGCACCTGATAGAGAAACTGATCCTGATGGGACTGAACACCTCCCTCTGCAACTGGATCCTGGACTTCCTGACTGGGAGACCTCAGTCAGTCCGGTTCGGGAACAGCATCTCCAACACCACCACACTGAACACTGGAGCCCCTCAGGGCTGCGTGCTCAGTCCACTGCAGTTCACCTTGGTTGAACTGAGAACTGCACCATCATCTGATCACAAGACCATGCAGTAGATATTGAGGACAGCTGAGAAGATCATTGGAGTCTCTCTTCCCTCCATCATGGACACTTACACCACACGCTGCATCCGCAAAGACAACAGCATTGTGGACTCCACACATTGTGGACTCCCCTCACACCCACTCTTCACCCCACACACCCCTCACACCCACTCTTCACCCCACACACCCCTCACACCCACTCTTCACCCCACACACCCCTCACACCCACTCTTCACCCCACACACCCCTCACACCCACTCTTCACCCCACACACCCCTCACACCCACTCTTCACCCCACACACCCCACACACACACTCTTCACCCCACACACCCACTCTTCACCCCACACACCCCTCACACCCACTCTTCACTCCACACACCCACTCTTCACTCCACACACCCACTCTTCACCCCACACACCCCTCACACCCACTCTTCACCCCACACACCCCTCACACCCACTCTTCACCCCACACACACACTTCACCCCACACACACACTCTTCACCCCACACACACACTCTTCACCCCACACACCCACTCTTCACCCCACACACCCACTCTTCACCCCACACACCCACTCTTCACCCCACACACCCACTCTTCACCCCACACACCCACTCTTCACCCCACACACACACTCTTCACCCCACACACACACTCTTCACCCCACACACACACTCTTCACCCCACACACACACTCTTCACCCCACACACACACTCTTCACCCCACACACACACTCTTCACCCCACACACCCCTCACACACACTCTTCACCCTCCTTCCGTCTGGAAAACGGTACCGAAGCATTCGGGCCTCACGACCAGACTGTGTAACAGTTTCTACCAACAAGCCATCAGACTCCTTAATAACTGAACTGAACTGAGCACAACACACACACACACACACACACACACACACACACATCAGCTGTATGGACTGCACAGACCTACACCACATACACACACTTCCAATATACATCCATCAACCTGTTTACATACTGTTATTGCACACTTTTTGCTTTTTGCACATTCTGTCTCACATTTCAATCGTTTGCTGTTTTGCACAAAACTTTACATTATCTCAGGGACCTGCTGCTATAACACTGTGTTCATTATAGTATTACTGCACACACAATGTTGTTGAACATTATTTACACTGAACATACAGTATTAACACTGAACATACAGTATTAACACTGGTGCTGTTTCTGTGTATTGTCTTGTCATTTTTTGTCTGCACTGTCTTGTCCTGCACTGTCTTGTCTGTCTTGTCCTGCACTGTCTTGTCCTGCACTGTCTTGTCCTGCACTGTTTGCACCAGGCTGCACTTTACTTACTAAGTCCTTAGCTCTAGAGCACAATGGTCCTGGAGAATACAAGAGACAATGAAAGCTTCTTGACTTCTTCCCACCTTAACAGGAAGTGACCAACTAACTGATAGGAGCAATGACCATGGGGCAGGGACACAGAAATGCAGTGTCCATTGCAGGTGGTTTGAACAATGACATCACACCTGAATTACAGTAATAATACAGAAGGAGTCAGAAGCCATCACTTCATTTTCTACATCATAATTCTAACTATAACAAATGCTAGATTTTGGTTCTTTTTAATATGTTTCTGGTTCATAAACAGACGATCAGTCACAAGGACCTGTGTGTCAGACGGCTCACATAATATAATCTATTACTAACAAGATAAAATCATACTGTTACACAACAAAGAGAAGCATGTAGTCATTGACATGGTAAAGTTATCTATAGTGTTCTGTGGTGCTCTATAGTGTTCTGTGGTGCTCTGTGGTGCTCTATAGTGTTCTGTGGTGCTCTATAGTGTTCTGTGGTGCTCTGTAGTGTTCTGTGGTGTTCTGTAGTGTTCTGTGGTGCTCTGTGGTGCTCTATAGTGTGCTGTGATGTTCTGTGGTGGTGCTCTGTGGTGTTCTGTAGTGGTGCTCTGTGGTGGTGCTCTGTGGTGGTGTTCTGTGGTGGTGCTCTGTAGTGGTGCTCTGTGGTGGTGTTCTGTGGTGGTGCTCTGTAGTGGTGCTCTGTGGTGGTGTTCTGTGGTGCTCTATAGTGTTCTGTGGTGCTCTATAGTGCTCTATAGTGTTCTGTGGTGCTCTATAGTGTTCTGTGGTGCTCTATAGTGTTCTGTGGTGCTCTATAGTGTTCTGTGGTGCTCTATAGTGTTCTGTGGTGCTCTATAGTGCTCTATAGTGTTCTGTGGTGCTCTATAGTGTTCTGTGGTGCTCTATAGTGCTCTATAGTGTTCTGTGGTGCTCTGTGGTTTTCTGTGGTGCTCTATAGTGTTCTGTGGTGGTGTTCTGTGGTGCTCTATAGTGCTCTATAGTGTTCTGTGGTGCTCTATAGTGTTCTGTGGTGGTGTTCTGTGGTGCTCTATAGTGTTCTGTGGTGTTCTGTGGTGCTCTATAGTGTTCTGTGGTGCTCTATAGTGTTCTGTGGTGCTCTATAGTGCTCTATAGTGTTCTGTGGTGCTCTGTGGTGGTGTTCTGTGGTGCTCTATAGTGCTCTATAGTGTTCTGTGGTGCTCTATAGTGTTCTGTGGTGTTCTGTGGTGCTCTATAGTGTTCTGTGGTGGTGTTCTGTGGTGCTCTATAGTGTTCTGTGGTGTTTTGTGGTGTTTTGTGGTGGTGCTCTATAGTGTTCTGTGGTGCTCTGTGGTGACATTTACTATAACAATCAATAAACAGGAAGTCCTCACCTCGCACACGGGACGCTTCCGGTTTTCCGGTCCGTTGTATGACAAACGACACGCAGATTCTGGAGCCACACAGAACAGAAACGGTACAAAACACCTAGAAGACATTTAACAACAATTAGACCGGAAGTCCAAGCCTCATTCTGTACTTCAATTTCCGGTCAAAGATTCAGCTCAGGTAGTTTAGTGCTGAGGTAAATGTTTAGTGTCATAAATAAAAGTGACATGTCACTATTGACCTTAATATATATATATATATATACTGTATATTATAAGTCATTATAAACTATAAAATAATGATGATTAATTTAACAGTCTACACTAGAATCGCTATATAAAATTAGATATAAATAATAATAAGTGTAAACATGACGTTATACACAATACACTGTAATATAAAGGTTTTTAAACATAACAATACTAAAGTCCAATTTAAATAAATAATACAATAATAATATTCATAAGTAAAAATAATTCTAGTCTAAATTAAATGAATAGTTATAATAATAATAATAATAATAATAATAATAATAATAATAATAATAATAAAAGAATGAAAATTAAATCATATTTGACTTTACTGTAAAAAGTCACATTTCCTTTTGAGTATATAAATTAAATCCTACCAGTTTGATCAGCTGCATGTTTGTCTGTGTGCAGCTTGTGCTGCTTGTGTGTGGGACTGGTGCTGGAGCTCAGAGCCACACTGGGTTGTGTCCCAAACACATCACTAACACACATATAGTGCACTAGGAAGGGCGCATTACACAGTTCACGGAGTGTGTTAGTGTACACACACGGAATCCGATTGGAACAAGGCCTGAATCTGACCAATAAAGACGCAGAATAAGTAACGCGTGTGTTGCGTCACACAAAGGGGTGGAGCCGACTGCACAAATTAAGTAGAAAGAAAGTAAATAAAGAATTAAACAATAATTAGTTTAATATAAAGTTGTTTAATAAACTGTGATCCTGCATGAACACTAACTGTGGCTCAGTGCTCAGTTACTCCTGCAGGACATCACAGTCTTCTGTAAGGAAGAAGATCTAAAGAGAAAGTGGTGTTTGTTATAGAAATATAGAAATATAGAAATATAGAAATATAAATTGTTAGGTGAATAAATATTATTTACTTGTTTATTACAACATGATTATGACAGCAGTCAGGAAAGATGTTCCTTTTTCATCTTTTGATCCATAATCATCATCATCATCATCATCATCATCTTCTTCTTCTTCTTCTAATAGACATTATAATTGTTCTCTGTCTGACATTTTTTGGGTCGATTTTCCACCACGTCTCTGCTGAACGCTGAATTCTGAAGGATCTCCACCAGCAACCTGAACACTTGTTATTAATGTTCTCATCCTAAAACATTATTATTTCTACATGAACACTACTATTCCATGTGTATGCAATACTTCCACTGGTGCTTTGGACAACAGAATCTATACAAAAACAGACTAAAAACGTGTAACTGATGTGATGAGAGATGTCTCCATAACCAGCCAAAGGAAGATGTATAGTAGATTTCAGGGACATGGTAGCTTAGTGGTTAAGGTGTTGCACTACTGACTGGAAGGTCGTGAGTTCGAATCCCAGGGCCACCAGGCTGTCACTCCTGGGCCCCTGAGCAAGGCCCTTAACCCTCAATTGCTCAGCTGTATAAATGTAAGTCACTCTGGATAAGAGCGTCTGCTGTAAATGTAAATGTCAGACAGGAATGTGTACAGTACAAAGGGCAGTGTGGGCTCTCAGTAACATGACAAGCTGCATGATGAGTGAAGTGTGAGCTGAGACAAATACAAAGTCCCTTACAGAATCTGTTATTTCGGGGGTCCACATGCCCACATGTCTCTGGTTACAATTCTGTGTGTACTACAATATCACAGTTTAGACAACGTAAGAAAACAGAGGGTTCCAATGTGGACTCAGTATATTATTTCCCCAGAGTAATGTCAATCTGCCTTGCCTCACACCAAACATAAAGCCAGGCAAAGCCTCAAAGTTCAGAAAAGTTGCTAAAAAATGATGGAACTGATTCAATTACAATGTTGTTCTTCTTCTTTCAATTGGTCCATGTTCTGGGTCACCACAGAAGATCACCGTGGCCACATATTTGACTTGGCAGCAGTTTTATGCCAGATATCCTTCCTGACACAACCCTCCTATTTTGTCCAGTCATAGGACCAGCACTGAGAGTTAACCCTTCAGTGGCTGGGTTCGTTTCTGTTCAACAGCTTTCCAAAAAGTTCCAGCATTATTGCAAACCCAAATCATGTTTCAGTAACCTGACTGCGTTTAGTGTATTTGGTAAACAAGCCTTATAAAAAGCACCTTCTCATTTATACAACTGAGCAGTTGTGGGTTAGCAGTGGCATAATGGCACTACTTTCCTCTCAGTAGTCCAACACCTTAACCACTCAGCTTCCATTTCCTGATTACAGTTTGACGATCACAGTGGTTGCCCCTCAACTTAATGGTTAGCACATTTGTCTCACACCTCCAGGGTTGGGGGTTTGAGGTCCACCTCTGCATTGTCTGTTCAGAGTTTGCATTTTCGTCTCATGTTCTGGTTTCCTTTGGGTGCTTCAGTTTCCTCCCCAGACCTAAAGCACACTGACTGTATTGTTTATGTGATTGTGCACTATTGTGGGTTTGCACCCCATCCTGGGTGTCCCCTTGCCACAAATCCCCTGGGATATGATCCAGATCCCCACTAACCCTGTGCAGAATATGTGGAACAGAAAATACACGAATAGACTAAAAGTTGGGATTCAAGATAAGTTTGAACCCCAATAAATTGTCAGAGGTCGATGAGGAAGCTAAACATTAGCCACATAAAACATAAGGAAAGAATTTTAATCTCAGTTCAATTAAATTTATTTGAATAAAAATGTTTAAGTGAAATGAAATCATGTGCTGTTACAAACTTGTCTTGTCTTGTACGTCTCCTTCAACTGGAACATTGTTGAAAGGAAGTGATGGAGATTCCTATAAATGATCTAGAACACTTTGTTTATTTCTATCATCACAGGCCACTCAGGTGCTTGTGCAGTCGCTTTGGATGGAAATGCTGGTGGTAGTTTGAATGAAAAGGACAAAAGAAATTCATTTAAAAATAAATAAATAAATAAATAATCTGAATACATCTACAGATAATGGAGTTTGCGGTTTATGATGGCAACGTGCTGTACAAGGTGTAGTGGTGAGTATGGATGCTACAGAGAAGCAGTTAAACCCAAATGCTTTGACTGCAGAGGCACATCAGGTTGTTGTGCGTCGAAACCCTGGGTGAAGTATTCATACGTGTCACACCTGTCCTTTAGGAGATGTAAACATTTATTGAATTACAGAGGGCCAAAAAAAGGAAATTCCATATAAAGCATTCCTTGAGAACCTGGAGCTCTTATATCACCAAATTAAAATCCATTAATTAGGAACTTGCCAATAACAACATACACCAATCACCTATAACATTAAAACCACCTGATTAATGCTCCAAGTCGGACTTGTTTGTAAGGCACATGCCACAGATGCTCAACTGGGTCGAGATCAGAATTATTAAGTCAGTAACGATTTCTCATGTTCCTCAAACCATTCCTGAACATTTTTTGCAGTGTGGATCATCCTTACTATCTTGGTTGTCATGAAGGGATCTCGGTACTCGGTCTGCAACAACGTTTAGGTAGCTGTTACATGTCCAATAACACACACATGAATGTCAGGACCCAAGGTTTCCCAGCAGAACACTGCCCAGAGTATCAGACTGCCTTGCCTTCTTCCCATAGTGCATCCTGGTGCCATCTCTTCCCCAGGTAACACATGAGTGACTCACAAACCCTGTCCATGTGATGTAAAAGAAAACATTTCATCAGTCTAGGCCACCTTGTCCCACTGCTCCATGGTGTAAATGCTCACATGGCTACTGTGTAACTGCTAATACTTTAAACAGTAAATCTGAACAATTTTTAGAAAAGGTATAATTTATTTCATCTACAAATATGCAAAAAAAGGTAATGTTATAAAACCTGAGATCACCCCGTTACCCACCCAACCAGAGGGTCCTTGGCTGCTGTATGGATACAGAAAGGATTATGATGAAACAAGTGTAACAACTAGGTGGATGTCCAAGAAGCCGAGTTTGAGCTACAGTTTGAGAGAAGTAGCCATGCTAGTAGCTACACAAAGCATTTTGAAAAGCAAAACAATGCAGAATTCCAGCGCTGAGGATTTGTGAGTTTGTACAATAACAATACTTCAGATGAACAGGTCATTGTGTAAAGATTTAACAAAGCATTGTATTGTAGAGGTAAGATACAGAAAAGATTTTTATTTGACTAGCTAGGAATGCTTTTTGCTCTTTAAACTAGCCATCAGGCAACGAGGATATTAAACTGTTAGCATGGTTCAGGTGATCTGTGGATTCAAGGAAAATGTACGTTTGTAAAATCACCGATTTGTCACGATGGTCTTTCTCCTACAGGACAAGACACAAGAGGAGTTTCAGGAAACATCAATCTGTCAACATGTTCCTGTAGAAATCTGAGTTAAAGAGATAGCACACTGTGGAACTGGTGTTAGTCAGACAGTGAGGGTGAGCGGCCACTCGCCGGGCTGTTAGCAAAGCTGTGGAGGTCGCGCTCCTTCTCTTTGTCCTTGCTCTCATGCTTGTGTTTGTGCTTGTGCTTGTGCTTGTGCTTCTTCTTCTTCTTCTTGTGCTCATGGTGGTGGTGATGGTGGTGGTGGTGGTGCTTCGAGGAGGAAGAGGAGGAGGCACCCTCCTTAGCAAACGTTGGAATAGGTGTAGCTGGCATGGGCATGGCAGCCTGCTCCATGATAGGAGGTTCTCGACCTGTCAAAGGAAATGCCACGTTAGTTCAAACATTCCTTTTGGATGCCTTTTATAACAAGTGAAAATTCATTTGGTTTTAACTGCCTGTATATTTACAAGGTTTTGTTAACATTTAACCAAGTCAACGTTTTCCTATTGTTGCATTGTGTTGGCCAATCGCTGCAGCCCTTATTGTTAATGGGTGGATGTGTAGCTTGCCTGGTGTTGATGGTCGATCCAGCATGCTCAGGTGATGGTAGATAAATGCTCGGCTGTCATGAACTGTGTCCATGTCAATATCCTCATCCTCATGCATAGGAAACTGAGGAAGACAACAAACAGCACTAAGTGTTATGCAGTTAAAAGCACAGAGAGCACTGGTTAAAGTAGTAAATGACCTGTTACTGGCCTCTGATCAGGGCTGTCTCGGTGTTGCTTGATCTTAGTGCAGTTTTTGACACCAGTGATCATACAACTTAACTCGATAAGCTAGAAAATGTTGTAACAGTCCTGGCTCAGCTCTTATGTCTAATCGTTATCACTTTATAGATGTAAAAGGTGACTTTTCTATGCATACTAAAGGTTGAGTTTGGTGTTCCTCAAGGTTGTGTTTTAAGCCCACTGCTTTTCTCCATTTATATGTAAAAGCTTCCACTGTTGTGATACATTAGACAGTTACTAACTTACAGCTGCTTCTGAAGAGACTGACATGCTTTAACTAGGACCACATTATTCTTAAACGAGCTCACATCACGTTACCTGAGTGAACTTGTATTTTTGATGATCCACCACTCCTACTTCAATCAAAAGGTGCAAGCTATTTGTTAGGAACCTCAAGTACTAAAGGCTACAGCAGTAAAGGCTACAGTACTAAAGGCTACAGTACTAAAGGCTACAGTACTAAAGGCTACAGTACTAAAGGCTACAGCAGTAAAGGCTACAGTACTAAAGGCTACAGTACTAAAGGCTACAGTACTAAAGGCTACAGTACTAAAGGCTACAGTACTAAAGGCTACAGTACTAAAGGCTACAGTACTAAAGGCTACAGTACTAAAGGCTACAGTACTAAAGGCTACAGTACTAAAGGCTACAGCAGTAAAGGCTACAGTACTAAAGGCTACAGTACTAAAGGCTACAGTACTAAAGGCTACAGTACTAAAGGCTACAGAGCTTTTTTTCTTACAAAACCAAGCAGTTATGGAGCATCCCTTTAATCAGTGTTTGGGACCTGGGGACACAGTCTCTGTGTTTACGTCTTTTATAAATAGTTTTTTCTTCGGTAAAAGTAGGTTTCATGGGCATAGAGTGCTTTGTTCCCCTCTTTAATGTCTCCCAGATGAGGACAGTTTCTTATTGTGTACACATTTTGAGGATCAGCATGTGTTTTACTCAGAGAGGGCAAGTTAACCAGATTTCGGTGAAAGTCTATAAAACATGGCTCTCAAAACTGTTTCTCTGACTGAGGAATTATGTTTCATGGTAGCAATGTGAGAATATGAGAAGTGACAATATGACTGAAGTTACAAGGTTTCATTCAGCAGGATGATAACAGTGATAGGACATAATCCCATTTATCTACACTAACTCACTCGGGTCTTGACAGCTATCTTTCCCATTGGCTCATCTTGTAGCACTTGTCCAGGTTCAGGGGGCGAAGCCAAAGGCGTCTCGGCCTTCCTCTTCAGGCCCTGTGGAGTGAGGGCTATGCTGCTTAAACTCGGCTCCATAACAACATGCTCCTCTTTCACCTGAAAACAAAAGAATAAGACGATGTATACTGTAAATATTTAAACTTATATCTTTGAATACAGTCCAAAGCGTCTTGTGCACTCACACTGCTACAGAAGACCATGTCGGGTGCAAGCTCAAGTCCCTCTGAATCCGATTTGATGGTGGGGTTCAGGACGGCCTTCTTCTCCTTCAGGTTGAGGACGAGTCCGAGTTCCGGCAGAGGCAGGCATGAGGGCCTGGTCAGACCAAACAGATTGTGGTACAGGTTCACAGCATCGCAGCGTAAACGCCAGTCATGCCAGGTACCTGGGGAAAGACAAAGATCCAGAGCCAGTCCAGGCTTTGTTCCAGGCAACGCTGCGCTTCTTTGTGACTCGTATGTGTGTCCAAAAAGTGATGTAGTGGGATAATAACATACTGTAGGTGTCAGACAAGTTCTCTCAGACACTTAATAACCATTAATGTGAGTATGTAGAATGTTTACTGCGACACTTCAGCTGAAAACCCCAATGGAAACGTGTGTAAGTGCCGAGGTCATGAAACATGAGCATTAAAGTGCTGTTGCATCATCAACAATAACAGCACATCATTCTCCAAATGCAAACACAGACCAGAACCTGGATTCCTAAATAACTAAAGTGCATCTGTTTCTGTAGCTTGTTCTGATCTTCATCTACAGCTCTCACAGCGATAGCAAGTTAAACTTCTATTCTTTATGCTTTAACAGACAACCTGTGTGTACAAATAAATACACAAACCATATGGAACCATCTGAGATACTTGGAGGTGGTAACACAACAGTAGAAACTGAAAGTGTGAAAACTGGAACAACAAACTGAACTTAAGGAAGGTGCTGGATGGCTGGTTTTTCTTGGCACATGAGCTTCAGAGTGCAGGAGTGAAGCCTCAAAGACTACATGTGACTACAATAAGAGCTGAAGTGTTTAAATCACTACCAGGAGTTGAGAAAGCACTAAATGTGTGTAGTGCAGCCAGTCGTCCTGAGCGGGATACAGCCTCGTGGTTCTCATTAAATCACACTTTATGAGATTTTCCATCTTGCAGAGCTTAGTGAGACACATGCATGTGCTCTGGGAGGGCTTGAGTTTGGGTTTGAAACAGAAGTCGAGTTGTGTTTTCAATCATGGCTTTATGACCAGCTGAAAAGTGCAAACACTAGTCTTATTCACTGTGTGATGTGCCCATGTACGAATGGTGCACAGAACAGAAAACAATTGTGTGCAATAAGCAAACCTGTGACCTGCGTAAGGCCCCTGCATCAGTACGGACTCGGGGGTTTGAGTAAAAGGCGAAATCGAGAATGAGAACCTTAACAGAAAGGAGGCGTGGCCTCTGTGTCTCCATGACTACAACCACACCTGATTATAACAATATCCACTTGGTCTCACCAGAATTCATCAGTTTCCACAGTTGGTCCACGAGAGCCTCGGTGCACAGAGGAGACTCTGCTGCTTTAGTGAAGGGCGGATTCTTGGACAACATGTTTAGAATCCTGTGTCTGTAAAAAGCCATCAGGAAAAAAATTAGGAAAGTATTAGAAAAAGTAGAAGGCTGCAAAATATAGCTAATTATTCATGTTGGAATACGTTGGCGTACTGACCTCACATAGTGTACAGGATCATTCTGGACCATGTCCAACAGCCACTGAAGCTCCTCAGTGCTCCTGTCGACTTACAACACACACACACACACACACACACACCATGTTACACAAGGACCCCTTGACTTGAGGCCTGTGCTGCTCAGCCAGGCTTCTACTAGCTGTTAGCACCTTAAATGACAGTGATGCTCTGGCCCTAGCTTTGTGTTTCAGTCTACTGCGATTGGCTGCATTTCTCAGCACAACACACACAACACACACGTCACATGCTATTAAACACTATACTGAACACATCATGTAGCTCATAAGAAGGAAAACCTCTTGTGTAGTCGACCACAGCCTCGAGCGCCGCAAGTCTCACGTCCACAAAATGGCCGTACGCCGCGTAGGATTTAAAGACGCTCGGGTCGCTGGGGATGTGGCCGTTCCTCTGCAGCATCCTGATGGCCCGCAGGCAGCTACAACAGAGAATTCAGCTCTTTACTCAGTTACCAGTTTAGCTGAAGACGTTAAAATGAAGACGCGTTTAATCAGATGAGCAGAGTGACGTCACTACAGAGCTGAGTCTTGTTGTACCTGACGGTGATGATGTTCCTGTAGCTCGGCAGCAGTTTCTCCATGTTCAGGTAGCGTGTCACTTCCTCCAGGATGAGCTTGACGTCGGGGTTCAGACTGTCCACAGTACGCACCTCGTTGTTGATGCTGATGGCTGGAGTTAAGGAGTTGGTCAGGGCTTCGATCAGTTCTGCGCGGTAGTAATTATCTGAGAACTAGAGGAGCAGAGGAAGTTTAACTGGGTATAAAGAGCACTTTGTGTTAACTACAGGAACCATAAAAACACCAAAAACTTAAGAGTGTGACTTAAAGGTGGGGTCTCCGTTGTTTAAGAAATGCTTCAGAAAACTGCGTCGGGCCGCCAAACAAAACAAAAACAAAACTAACGTGTAGTCAATGAGCAGAAAGGGGCGTGTCTTGTCGATATGGGCGGAGAGAGTGTTCAGTGCGCATGTGTGACATTAGCAGAAAGCGGTTTTAACATTGACATGGAGGATAAAAACAAAGAAAGAAAACACATTTGAATTACCATAATATTACTCAATATAACCAGCCGCCCCAGCAGGTTCCCCCATTATAGTTGCCTGGGTTACGTATGTATGTGTGGGCGGAGCTATCAAAACAGGGGTGACACCCATTTGGGTTAGGGGCGTGTTTGTTTTGGTGATTTCAGATGTCAACATTGGCTTTCAAACAACGGAGACCCCACCTTTAATAAACAGACATATTTTAGACCAATTAAAGTTTCTGCCTCCTTGTGATACTTCATGAACAAGATACAGGAGAGGGTTAGAATATAACAGGAATGTTTGCCTTCTCTGTGGCTCATCATACAGATTTAACCTCATTATCTCACGACGATAAGGTGAAGGACTTTCTGCTCTCACCTTATTTTTCCCATTGTCATTGTACTTGATGAGGTCGAGGATGAAGTTAAGGACCTCTTTAGGACAGAGATTCTGCACGTCCCTGAGCAAAGCCATCGCCACTGGCATGGTCTAACAAAACACAAGAAAGATGATCTTAACCACGGCTTGGATGATGATGATGATGATGATGATGTGTCACCTGGTACCTTCTGCAGGAAGTAGCTCTGGAAGTTAATGAAGTTGTTGGTCTTGACGATGTTAGGGCAGCTCTTGCAGCAGAACATACGCGTGAACAGGGACTTCATAGCTGGAGGTCCTTGCCACGTGCTCACCATGGAGTTCGCAATCTGCAAGTTCACGCTTCATTTCAACATACTGTGTAATCCTGAACGCAGGAATTATCACTAATACACACAAGATGTGCACTAAACCTTACATACGACATCATTCACAACAGAAAAAGCTTCACTCGTCACCTTGGCCAAGCAGAAGCAGGCCTGCATGCGCACTTTGTAGAAGCACTGCTCTTGCTCGAGGATGTCAGTAAGGGCCAGGCGAGAGGCAGCAGTGGGGAATTTCTCCAGTGCCACAATGGCCTCCTCCTGCGCCACCACATCTCGCTCGTAGCGCAGCTGGTACTGCCACATGAAGTCGGCTTGTGCCAGGTCCACCTTCCTCAGCACCGACATGTCGGGGTCGATCCGGATCCACAGCAGGGGCGAGTCGGCGCTAAACACACCAGAAGGACACAGACTCGGGTCAGACTCTGACTGTCATTGTGCTGTATGTCAAATCCCTCCCACTGGGTCACTTTTACACAGAATGTTTTTCTTTGCAGTCTCTCTTTTGGACGGCTTTTTTTGGTCCAAACTAAGAGCAGTGGCTTATAAAAGACTTACTCCATGGCAGACAGGTCCATGTCCACTTCTTCTCCATTCATCAGAGGGATCTTTTTCTTCTTGTTCCTTAAAATAAAAAAAATAAAAATGTAAAAGTCCCTTCACCATTCAACACCGTGACAAGACGCAGTGAAGTCTGACATATTTACTGAGGATTTTAAGAGACTATTAGTTTCTCTTTTGTTGTGTTTGTCGTTACCTCCTGCTTTTGGAGTGACAGGGGATGTCATGTTTCAGGCTGTTCTCTTCGATCTGCAGCATGTGGTTAAAGGATCCGTCCAGTTCCTGCACAGTCACTTTAATGGGGCCCTGAACAAATATATTTACACCTTAAACATCTTTCATTTAATAAAATGCCTTTACTTTATTTATTTATTTTACTCTATCTGGCTTAGTCTTTTAAATGAACCCCAAATCATATCTGTTAAATATCCAAGTCTTTAATCATATATGATTCCCAAAGCCTGCTATGGAGACTTCAGCACTTCTCTACAGCGTATCTCTGGATAACGGCGGCTGCCAGATGCTGTAAATGTAAATGATTTTAAAGAACTTTTATTAGACAACAAATGCTTTATGATCCACTTATAGGACTGAGTTAATCCTGCTGATGGATATTTGCATCTATTAGAATTTCCTGTTGCCAGTTTATGTGCATGAGACGTTTATATGAGTGTGGAGGCGGCGGTGCGGTCAAGTGCTGGTGTGTGGATGGAAGATGGAGCTGTGAAAAGTGAAGGGTAAAGATCTATAGGAGCTCTGAAGGATCACTCCAGTTTGTTTTGGGTTTTAGTGAGGAGCAACCATGTGTATGTGTGTGTGAGTGTGTGTGTATGTGTGTGTGTATATCTGTGTGTGAGAGAGACAGAGAGAGAGAGAGAGAGAGAGAGATGAAATCACACAGTATCCATCCCTGTTGTCCGTCAGCGACCCAGTTCAGAAAAGCTTTGATGTCATTTGCATGAATTTGCTGAGTTATAGTTTCTATATAAAGCTCTTTATTAACCCTGAGTAACATATAGAACAGGTTTGTCCTTCAGTACTGTGTTACACCTTTATGACGTGTTCTAAAAGCACTTAATGGAGCTGTGACTTTTTTCACGACTTCCACATGCAGTACATAATCACAGCTCTTACATGCACCTCTGACTCACCACGTATTTCTGCGTGCCGGAGGACATGTAATCCTGACGGATCTCCAGCTCCAGCACGTTTCTTTTCCTGTTGAAGGCAAAGCTCCCAAAGAACTTAACCACTCCACTCTGGTCTCTGACAGCAAAGAGCTCAGGAAGCAAGATCATGAGGAGGAAACACAGACTGACTGATATTTATCTGTCCATAGCAGAAAGGTCATCACATTAACCCAAGGAGCCTTCTGTATCTCCTGCTGGTAGTATATAAAGGATACACCCACTGCTTGATCAACGGCCCAATGTCCTTCCCTGACACATTGGAGATGGATTTGAGAAACCCAGAGGTGGACAAAAGCATCTGGCTCCACATGTGTGACTGATACTTCTGAGATGAAGCTGTGCTGGCCAGGCTGAGCAACTTGTTAAACACCTGAGGAGTGGAACAGTAAGCTTTAAGGACTGTTCTATTGGTCAGAAAGCA
>NC_083464.1:32534100-32556600 GCF_030014155.1 Tachysurus vachellii
TTAAAATTCTTTTCTTTGAACCTTCAACACTTAAACTCATAACATGAGAATAATATGTTTTGTGATCAGACGTTATTTCAACCGGACTTTGTGTCTGTTAGTGATTTTTGTTCAGCTAAGACGTTTAAAATACACATCTTCTGCACCAGTTGTTCATTTACTGTGTTATGCTGACAATGACATCATCCAGCTGCTTAAATAAATACAAATAAAAATACTACTGCTGAGATCTGCGTTAGATGGAACACAAGCGTGAAAATGATGCTGAGACCTGGCAACCCCTACACACACCAAAGCTTGCTGATGGGCTTCCAGGAAATCACCAGCTTACCGAGTGGAATTCTGGTATCCGCAGGAGAAGACGTGAGCTCCTCTCTCAGCCATGCTGCCCTCCATGTCAGGCACAACAAAGTGCAGCCCTCCTTTAGGTTGGTCCAGGGAGAACTCAATATACACCTTCAGTACCTTCATCTCTGCAAATACACCAGAGCACAAAAGGGCAAAATATATCTGTATTATTCATCAGAACACACAGCGACTGTAGTCTGCTGTTGAGTTATAATACACACAGAACTTGTAGTACTCTGCTGTATATATATATTTCAATTATTATAAATATATATAAATAAAAACAGATATATTGAATTAGAACAAGAAAAAAATGAGCTATTAATGAAATATACAACTGAGGTAATGAATTTTTACAACAAAAGGGCAAAAAGTTATAAAACCTGCACACAACAAAGAGGCACAAATTGTATGTGAATTAAACGTATTTGACTGATAAAGACTGAGACAGACTGAGACAGAATGATAAAGACTGAGACAGACTGATAAAGACTGATAAAGACTGAGATAGACTGATAAAGACTGAGATAGACTGAGACAGACTGAGATAGACTGATAAAGACTGAGACAGACTGAGATAGACTGAGATAGACTGAGAACAGACTGATATAGACTGATAAAGACTGAGACAGACTGATAAAGACTGATAAAGACTGAGATAGACTGATAAAGACTGAGATAGACTGAGAACAGACTGATATAGACTGATAAAGACTGAGACAGACTGAGATAGACTGAGAACAGACTGAGAACAGACTGATATAGACTGATAAAGACTGAGACAGACTGAGATAGACTGAGAACAGACTGAGAACAGACTGATAAAGACTGAGACAGACTGATAAATACTGAGAAAGACTGATAAAGACTGAGACAGACTGATAAAGACTGAGACAGACTGATAAAGACTGAGACAGAATGATAAAGACTGAGACAGACTGATAAAGACTGAGACAGAATGATAAAGACTGAGACAGACTGATAAAGACTGAGACAGACTGATAAAGACTGAGACAGACTGAGACAGACTGATAAAGACTGATAAAGACTGAGAGACTGAGACAGACTGAGACAGACTGAGACAGACTGATAAAGACTGATAAAGACTGAGACAGACTGAGACAGACTGAGACAGACTGAGACAGACTGATAAAGACTGAGACAGACTGAGACAGACTGAGATAGACTGAGACAGACTGAGACAGACTGATAAAGACTGAGACAGACTGATAAAGACTGAGACAGACTGATAAAGACTGAGACAGACTGAGACAGACTGAGATAGACTGAGACAGACTGAGACAGACTGAGATAGACTGAGACAGACTGATAAAGACTGAGAAAGACTGATAAAGACTGAGACAGACTGATAAAGACTGATAAAGACTGAGACAGACTGAGACAGACTGAGACAGACTGAGACAGACTGAGACAGACTGATAAAGACTGATAAAGACTGAGACAGACTGAGACAGACTGAGACAGACTGAGACAGACTGAGACAGACTGATAAAGACTGAGACAGACTGAGACAGACTGAGACAGACTGAGATAGACTGAGACAGACTGAGACAGACTGATAAAGACTGAGACAGACTGATAAAGACTGAGACAGACTGATAAAGACTGAGACAGACTGAGACAGACTGAGATAGACTGAGACAGACTGAGACAGACTGAGATAGACTGAGACAGACTGATAAAGACTGAGACAGACTGAGACAGACTGAGATAGACTGAGACAGACTGAGACAGACTGAGATAGACTGAGACAGACTGATAAAGACTGAGAAAGACTGATAAAGACTGAGACAGACTGATAAAGACTGAGACAGACTGAGATAGACTGAGACAGACGGAGACAGACTGATAAAGACTGAGACAGACGGAGACAGACTGATATAGACTGAGACATTTAAAAGAGTCATTTAAAAAAAAAAAATCATAAAACAAATATATGATTTGTATACTAAAGTTGTTTGATCAAAAGTTAGTTAAGGGGGGTTTACGCAGAATGATGTTAAATCCCTGGGGGGTACGTCTCTGTAAAAAGTTTGGGAACCACTGCATTAGACCTCTGAAATTGCCGAACAGGTTAACTCTGACACCGAAGATGACGACTTCAATGGTTTCAGTGCACAGGAGGAGGAAGATAGTGACCAATGACTTTCTTGGTAAGCTACTGTTTACTGCTCATTTTTTATTTTTGTTCCAAGCCGTGTTTCATTAAAGCCTGTGTACAGTTAATTTGTTTCAATGTACCTGTAGGCACCTGCGGCTTATAGACATGTGCGGCTTATTTATGTTCAAAATAATAATTTTTTTTTAATTCTGTGGGTGTGGCTTATATTTAATTACAAATTATGGTATTGTAATCCACACAACATAATGGGAGACACATGAAAAAATTGTGAAAATGAAAACCTCAGCATACCACCACGAACGATGAACCACTGCAGCTGTCAGACTCACTGCAGACTTAAATACACACTTCGACTCTTCTGTTTGTCAGGACCTCCACAGGGTCAATATTCATGTTCATTCATAATATTCATATTCATTCATTCATTCAATATTCATGCATAAAGATCAGGATGACACACAGCAAGACAGGACGGAGTGTTTTGATGAACATTGAACGTGAAGTTCATCAGATCTGGATATTACTGATTCACTTTGGGGCGTTTTGGAGACACGAGTCAGGAGCTTTTTCCTCCATCAGCACCACATAGTGACCTGGCCACTGTTCTGTAGGAGGATTGACTCAGGATCCTTCTGATCACCGAGCAGGACTTCAGTATCTGTCACTGAGACATGAACTGAGGCTGCATGTGCCACAAAAGAAGGACCTGCACCATACTAATAAATGTTTGTGCACTAAATCCAGATGTTTCAGTTTCATTGTCCAACACCTGTAACTGCGAGCAGCTTCTCAGGGGCCACTACATCGCACCACCTTGTGGTGAAGTGATACATGACACCAATAATAAAAAAACGTGTCAAAACCAGTATCTTCACACGGGCTGCTGAATGTACGTAAATTACAGCTCACCGTCTCCCTGCTTCCACAGTTCAGCAGGCACTTTAATAGAGAGCTCTCCATTCCCTGCATCTGGATCAACGGCACTCACTGCTGCAGCATAAGCGCTGGAGAAGTAGTTCAGGTTTCGCCTGCAACAAACACGCATGTACGACAATAAAACATTCTGCACTGTGACTACAATCTTAAACGAAACGGTGCCCAAAATTATAACTGACAATGTTCAAGAAGCATTCAGTCTTAGAGCTGGAGACTTAATAAAGTAATCACATTTAATACAACAATCCCATAATGTTGCACAAACACCAGGCTACACAAGGTTATGAAGTGCAATGCTCACTGCTTGGACTCGTGGTGGCAGACCTCCAGCGTGGGGTCGTTATATAGAAATGGTGCTTCCAGCTCGTTCACTCGCACCCTGTAAATGCGGCACTGCTTGCTGTTCAGTTTGATGCGGTTCAGGTTCACCACGGTGGGGAAGATGGTCAGCTCCACAAAACCCTGATACAAACAAAGTTAATACAGTCGTTATTAATCGTCTTGGAACATGTTTTCAGTGCAAATCAGTGCAAATCAGATCATCTACACTGTCAGCCATTTAGCTCATTTATCACTATTACGTAGTTCACCTGTCAAGCAACCAGTCAAATAGTCAGTCAACCAATCTTTCAGTCACTCCACCAGTCATTCAGTCACCCCACCAGTCACCCCACCAGTCATTCAGTCACCCCACCAGTCACCCCACCAGTCACTCCCCCAGTCATTCAGTCACCCCACCAGTCACCCCACCAGTCACTCCCCCAGTCATTCAGTCACCCCACCAGTCACTCCACCGGTCATTCAGTCACCCCACCAGTCACCCAACCAGTCACCCCACCAGTCATTCAGTCAACTCACCAGTCACTCCACCAGTCACTCCACCAGTCATTCAGTCAACTCACCAGTCACCCCACCAGTCACTCCACCAGTCACCCCACCAGTCATTCAGTCACCCCACCAGTCACCCCACCAGTCACCCAACCAGTCACCCCACCAGTCACCCCACCAGTCACTCCCAAAGTCATTCAGTCACCCCACCAGTCACCCAACCAGTCATTCAGTCAACTCACCAGTCACCCCACCAGTCATTCAGTCACCCCACCAGTCACTCCACCAGTCACCCCACCAGTCATTCAGTCAACTCACCAGTCACTCCACCAGTCACCCCACCAGTCATTCAGTCACCCCACCAGTCATTCAGTCACCCCACCAGTCATTCAGTCACCCCACCAGTCATTCAGTCACCCCACCAGTCACTCCCCCAGTCATTCAGTCACCACTCCAATGACCCCACCAATAACTCTACCAGCCACCCCACCAGTCACTCCACCAGACATTGTCACCCCACCAGTCACCCCACCAGCAGTCACTTGGGCAGTCACTCCATCCAACAACCAGTCCACCAGTCTGTTTGTTATCTAGTCTTCCAGTCTGTCACACTGGATGTCAATCTATTAATCCATCAGTCAATCTGACAGTCAACCAACAGCCACAAACAGTTACAGCCAAACATTTACATACAGGTTTGAAGTCATTCCCACTTTACTAAAACTCCACAAATGCAAAGTTATATTTTCTAATTAAAGTCTATTAGAATATCAACTTTACATCCTTGATGAACTTCTAGAATCTTTCAGAAATTGCCCCAGATAAAGGATTTGACATTTCAGTGTAATTGAATTTAAATAAATCGATTTCTAAACAACTGTTTTAAAAAGTCTCTGAACAAAGGAGAGGCTTATAAACAACGAACGTAACTGACAAATGGAATGTATAAGATGAAATGCATGGAGTTTTGAAGAAAGTGAGCTGAAAAATCTGTAACAGAGTGTAATAGAGTGTAATAGTGTGTAATAGAGAGTAGCAGAGTGTAATAGAGTGTAACAGAGTGTAATAGAGAGTAATAGAGTGTAACAGAGTGTAACAGAGTGTAACAGAGTGTAATAGAGTGTAATAGAGTGTAAAGACCAGGACTTTGTTGTTTTACTCACAATAACTGACTTCCTCTGGAAGTTGATGTTGTTAATACAGACCACCTGGTGTGTTGTGTTTGGGAGATAAACACAAGCCATTAAAATAAAACACTAGTAATCACGTTGTTACTGTAAATGTGCAAGACGTGAAAACCAGATTATTGGATACTTATAATTTATAAGGTCGCGGACTCTCGAAGCCTTTGTCCTTTTTCCGGTTCATTTTCGTAGCTTTGTGTTGATGGTGGTGGTAAAAAAAATCACAGAATGTTGAAGCTCACTGTTGCTGCGCCGAAAGCTAACTGGCTAACGAGCTAACATGCTAAAGAGCTAACAGGCTAATGAGCTAACATGCTAACAGGATAACGGGCTATCAGGCTAACGAGCTAACATGCTAACGAGCTATCAGGCTAACGAGCTAACAGGCTAACGAGCTAACAGGCTAAGGGGAAGAAGCTACGCTTTTAGAGCCAACTGTAAACATTAATAACAGAGATTAATAATAAACATTAATAATAAACGTTAATAATAAACGTTACTGCCCTCAGTGAGAGCTGCAGGTTACAGAAACCGCTTCTATTAAACATGTCAGAAGATCTTTAGACCTTTGAGCCAATAATCAGCGTCAATAAACCGAGCACAGACATTTTGTTCGTGACTTTTGACCTCCCGCGTAAAACACAGGAAGAAGCACGGCGGCGACCCGGATGTTGTGATAGACCCCATGTCACTTTTCTTGTTTGTAAAGCATGATAAATAAAATATTTATTACCTGTGACACGTGTTTGTGTTTGTGACACGTGTTAGTGTTAGTGTTGTGATAGTGTTAGTGTTGTGATAGTGTTAGTGTTGTGATAGTGTTAGTGTTGTGATAGTGTTAGCATTAACATAAAACCTTGAGTTGTTTTTGTTGTGTGTTTATAAAGAGGGTCAACAGAACAAATAGAGCTGCAAACTGTACAGTTAAACTAGTTAATCAGAGTCAAAGCAGAATATAAACTTTATATTGTTTTTATTCTTAATAAACACCGATTAAAGCGCTGCTCCGTAGTGCGCATGCGCGGTATCAGTCTATAATAATATCTGATATTTACTGTACTTAAGTATCAAAAGTCATTTTCTGATATTTAATGTACTTAAGTATTTGAAGTAAAAGTAAAATTTCAGTGATTTTCAGTAGACATAAGATCAGGGGCAGTTCTAGGGTCTCATCTTTAGGGGGTTTTAGTCCTCAGTGAGAATTTAAAAGAAGAAGAGTTTTATATTATATATTATATGACTACATTATTATTAAATGTCAAAAGTGGACACCAAAATTTTATGTATGATGTAATGATGTCAGTCTTGAATCAGATCAGTTCATGTGTGTGTACATTCTCTACAAACAGTGTGTCTAATGAATGTAGTCATTAATAAACTAATATTCACAAAGACCAAATCAATAAATGTTATTTTTATTTAGTACTAAATGGATTGTTTACATTAATATTTTGTTTGTGCTACAACTCTGGTAATAAGAATAGTGACATTTCACTACTTTTGGTTGCCTCTTTGCGGCTTTCCGCCGGTTAAAGTTATAGATAAACGCCTCCAGCTCTGACTGCGCGTGCACGCTGCGCCTCCAGCTCTGACTGCGCGTGCGCGCTGCGCCTCCAGCTCTGACTGCGCGTGCACGCTGCGCCTCCAGCTCTGACTGCGCGTGCACGCTGCGCGTCCCTGTGCTTCTCCGTACAGCGTGTGGAGCGTAATGTAATCTAGGAGCAGTGATTCACCAAACCTCCATTATTACAGTCACACACATTTCTTCTGATTTTATTTTGTAGTAACGAGTAACGAGGGGGGGTCACGGTGGCTTAGTGGTTAGCACGTTCACCTCACACCTCTAGGGTCGGGGTTCGATTCCCGCCTCCACCTTGTGTGTGTGGAGTTTGCATGTTCTCCCCGTGCCTCGGGGGTTTCCTCCGGGTACTCCGGTTTCCTCCCCTGGTCCAAAGACATGCATGGTAGGTTGATTGACATCTCTGGAAAATTGTCCGTAGTGTGTGATTGTGTGAGTGAATGAGTGTGTGTGTGTGTGTGTGTGTGTGTGCGCCCTGTGATGGGTTGGCACTCCGTCCAGGGTGTATCCTGCCTTGATGCCCGATGACGCCTGAGATAGGCACAGGCTCCCCGTGACCCGAGGTAGTTCGGATAAGCGGTAGAAGATGAATGAATGAATGAGTAACGAAGATGTTTAGTGGAAATATAACGCAGTAAAAGTCTACATTTTATCTGGGAAACCTAGTGGAGTAAAAGTGAAAGTTGACATAAATTTAAATAGTGAAGTAAAGTACAGATACGTGACATTTCTAAAGTACAGTAACGAAGTATTTGTACTCCGTTACATTACAACACTGGTTTTCAGTAACAATACCTTAATACAAAATGAGAATATTTACTAAATGAAAGTCAAAGAACATTTGCAAATCTTTCAAAGTCTTTTGATTCCAGGACAATAAAACAGAATAAAGAATAGAAATAAAAGCAGTTGTTACGTGTTAATGTAACATCCACGTGGAGGTTCGGACTGAAGGTCTCCAAGCAGAACATTGCCCAGAACATCACAGTAACTCTGCTGGCATCCTTTTTCTTTCCCAGATAACACACACACGTCCCCAGCCGACTACAGGAGATAAAGGAACATGTGCTTCATGACCTCTTTGGGTAGGTCTTAACCACTGTACACCCACAACACCCCAAGACCTGCGGTTCTGAGGATCCTCTGATCAACTTTAAGAACTGTCTGTACTCTTACTGCCTTATGTATACACACATGTATTATATACATATACACATATAGCTGAGCCTCTGTACAATAGCGAGTGTAGAGACAAAACATTCCATAGACTAAACAAGACTGCTATCGTTCTTTTATTTCTGCATTGTTCTATCATATTGTCCTATCAGATATTGAATCCACTGCCCTGCATCCAATCTATAGACACGTCAACATACACACAAGACAAGTCCAGAATATTAAAACATATAAGACAAACGTTTTATTGAGTCCTCTAGGTATACCAGGTTGCCAATCCCCTCAGACTCCCTATCTGATTGGTGTGTGTGCTGCACCACCTCGGGGTGTCTGGTACATTTTTGTCACTTGGCAGAAAACCTCAGAGTCATTTTAATCCCATTTTATTGAGCAAATGACGGTCCAGCGGCTTGCTAAAGGACCCATCGGTGGTAACTCGTGGACCTGGGATTCAAACTCACAGCCTTCCTTCCGATCAGTAGGCCAACACCTAAAACATTAAGCTACCTCTGTCTTCTGTTCATGTTCTCAGAACACTGTCTCGTGTAGGATAAGCGGTTCATTGTCTAATTGATAAACAGATAGTGAAATAATTTATAAATTCCTGAACACACAATTATTGAGGACATCTCACTGTATTGTTATATATGGATATACTTTTGTCTTATTATTCATTTGTACTTTGTTACTATAGCACTCACAGTTCTTCACTGGATCAGACAAGTACATCCATCTGGCTCTGATTTCTTCATGACTGATAGAGGAGCTGCAACAGATATTATTATTATTAGTAGTAAACTTTTTATGCTTTTTCAGTTTGTCCAAAGGAGGTTTGTACATTTTAGACAAAACTTTTAGCAATGAAACTTATCCTGATCGACTTATATTTTATTTAATTTCTTTCATAAAACTGAGGAATTGAGGGTTAAGAGCGTTGCCACCACTTCATGTATGTTTGTGACAATAAATTAATCTGTAATAATCATTCGGTGTTTGGTGTAATTCCTGAGCAAGAACATTAGATTTCTGTAGAGATCAACTACGCATGTAAACGGCAAATAATTTAATAAGTTTAATAAAGTTAATTAATAATTTAAGATTTCTGCCTCTGTGGCATTTCGGCTCTGTTTCAGAGATGTTCGAGTCTCTAAATGACACAGCGACAGATTATATATATATTTATAAATTTGTCTGAGATGTTACCTCTAATCTGATTGGTCACTAAAATAATCCTTACACGATCTAATCTGTATAAATTTATTAACTCACTATCATTATTAAATATTATATACAACACATTTCTTCTCCCTCTTCACCTTTTTTTTCACCATTTTCTCCTCTGATAAAGAAACTCATAAAGCTCTTAAAAGTCCTCCTTATGACTCCTAACACTTTCTGATCTTATGAGCTCTTTTTAGGGTTAAGATTCTTTATGAAGAACTTGAAGAAGTAGACAAACAGAAAGTGACCTCATTTTCCACACAGTCTTTTCTGACGGAGATGTGACTCGCTGTCTGTGAGTGTCTGATCTCAGAGCAGTGAAACTGAGTATGAACAATGCTGCAGAAATGTAACACCTGCCTACAATAATGCTCTTTATCAGCATCACATTAACACATCAACTGGAAACTGCAGTCTGTACAATTACAAACATTTTTCAATCTGGAACCTTAAAAAACCTTTTTTTTTTCATTTAATCTGAAATATTTGAAGCGTCATCTAAAAAAATGTAAAATAACCGTTAATAAAACCAAGCAATAACAAGTGTCCTTTACACAGAATAATTATCCTTCACTCAAAAGAATATTATTAAATACTGCATGTTAGAAATGTGTCAAAATTATTAACAGCCATTAAATTCTGTCACAATTCCACATTTCTGCACATTTATGTGTATTTCTGAACATTCTACAGTATACAGCAATATCTTCTGAATGTTTGATGAGCTTCATCTATTCACACTGAGCTCAGCTGAGAGATTCTCAACAAGGAAACCCAGTAGATTATGAGCCTGGGTTAGGGTTAGTTGATTGGTGTAAATGCCCTTCAGAAGCTGCTTAAGATGTTTACACTGGATTTTGAATCCGGCTCCTCTGAAGGTTTCTCCTTAATATCATCTCAGGAAGTTTTTCTCACCACCGTCACTCTGACTTGCTCATTAGGAATAAATCGATACATTTATCATTAATGTGTTGAATTTCTATATTTCTGTGAAGCCGCTTTACGGTCGTGTCCAGTGTTAATGCTGCTGTACACAGAACAGGGAAGCTGTAAAACTGCCTGAAAGCATCATGTTGTTTATTCTGATGGAATCTTCCATTAAAGTTCATGCTCACGAGGAACAAACGTGGAAAAAAAACTTCTGGTAGAAAAAAAAACCACACAATCCACGTCCAATAAAATAGTCAGATAAACTATTAGAACTGACCTTATTTATTAATATCAGGGTTTGGCAGAGGAGCCAAACTGCCACATGACAAGCATTAAAATGAAAAAAGAAATAAAAACAAGATGGACGGAGTTTACGCTTTTCAAACATGACCATGATCTGTTACATGAAGAGCAGAGATTTAGCTACCTGTCACAGAACCCTGATATCAACACGGAATCAGAAATTCAGACCAAATTAACAAGTGTTATTAGAGCAGCTCTTTACAGCTCACAAGGATTTTACTGTATTTTTAAGGTCATTAAAGTTCAGTAGATTTTAAATTCCAACTTTAAAGACATCCTTTGTTTTAGGACCAGACTCAGAATCATTTAGTATGAAAGATGAATTCTTCTTTTAAGTTCATATTACTGAAGTAATTAGGAATAAACCTGGAAAGTGAACTGTTTTTATTATATAATTAGGAAAAAAGAGATTGTGTAAAGTACAAGCCAAGCGTCCAGTAGAAATACCCAACAACGTACATCACCAAAACATTCAGAGCGTTCAGTTATCCGTGTCTGACAGCTTAGTAGACTTCACAGCCCAGTTCAACATTGCACACATTCACACAGGCCATTTAAATTGGCACTTGCTTTAGGATCCGTATTAGAACGTCTCCACACCCTCATGCGCTCCAGGGAAAACCAGACGAGAACAAAAGCTCAGTTTCTTCATTTGGACATTTTTGATGCACTGATTTTATACCCAGTTGATCATAGAGAGAACATTCGCTCTGAAAGGACAACAGGAGATCAGACTCCTGAGAAGACGACGTCCAGGAAAAAGCTTCTAAATTCCACAGATACACAAAAATGATTCGGTCTGAAATGGAAAAGGAGATCCCTCTGTGTGTGTCTCTGCCCATCGAGGTGACGGGTCCTGAACAGACGTTCCCTTTCCTCAACACCACACTTGCAGATCTGGGTATTGACGAGTGAGTCCTGAAGTTCAAGCCAATATCTTACTAGTTTGCCTCCGTGTTTCTGGATAATGTTAATGTTTACAGATAAAACGAATGGATAAAATATGTTCATGTCTTGTTCCCTTGAAGGCTGTATGACATCATAATAACAACACAATCTACGATGAGGGAGAAACAAGATTATTCTGATAGATTTAGCAGATGGAGATGAATTCCTCACCACTTGTTTACTAATCATCTGGTGTGTGTGACGCTCACCATCATGCGTACACTGTGAATGATATTGTGTCGGCTTGTAGATCGGCGGTGAAAGAGCGTGTGGTGTTGATGGACACCAAGCGCACACAGGTGAGGAGCAGATCAGGGAAACTTAAGGAGAAGGAAGTGTCCGTGCTGGAGGTTCGAGTGAAAGCACAACTGCCGGGTCAAACCAAATGCCAGGAGGTTCTGTACAGCACCGAGTCCCACACGGACCGCTCGTACTGCCGCAGCGGCATCGCCTTCCTGCCGTGGACGCACACTCCAGGTTAGGAAAGCTTAAAGCCAGCTAAATATCAGACTCAAGTTCAGTCACATATTTGTTTGGGGCAGATTTTCACAAATAGAAGACCAGGGATTAGAGTTTACAGTCGCGTCGTGTAGAATGTCACCTAGAACAAAATGTAAATTATTATTATATATATATTTTTTTGCAGATGATAATGAGCCGGTTGAAATGACCCTGGCTTTGGATTCCCAAACCCACAGGACAACAGAGGAGTCAGAAGAGCAGAGTGTGTTGGACTGAACACAGACAATCATCATTATTATACTGTGTTAATGTCTCATGCTGCTTACTGGAACACTGATTAAATACAAAGATGATTATGGAGATTATCAGGGATTTTATTACGTTCTTGTTTACGTGTTAAATCCTTACAAAGTCCCATTTCCAAAGTGGTTACAGTCGACCACTAATAACTGCATGGAAAAATAGAGCAGCAATGATCACTAATACTTCATGATAAATATATTTCAAATACTAAACAGCTGATTGTATAGAAAACTAAAGCGGTGGCTTTTTAGTGAAGATTAAACTATATAAATAGTTTGATTAAACTAATAAAGTTCTTCTCTACATGCTTTGTGTCCATGCTGATCTCAGTAAGAGCTTCTACACATCCAGATGCTTCCACAGCTTTTATTCCTTTATATAACCATCTTACGTTGCAGTAGTGATGATGATCCTTTACAGAGAAACGCTAAACATCTGAGAATGACATCATGAGTCTTTGAGGGATGCATTTCAAACTAGTGTCCACAGTGTAACAGCTATAACACAAATAAATTATACGCTGCAAAAAAAAATCGTAAATGGAAGTGCTGAAGTGTATAGAAGTGACTTTGATGGTTAACGTAAACTGTAGCACAAAAAAAAAGCTTTTGAGGGAAGATCTTTGACTAGGATTCAGCAACAGACGCGATCATCTTTGTCCGTTGCTCGGCTGGAAGGGACATGGCAGCGCTCTCGAATTCCTGGGAGTATCGTTTGCTGATGTCTCTGAGCAACACGACAAGGCTGTTCTGGGCGTCTGAAACACAACACACACGGCAGATAATGAAATGCTCACGAAGCTTAAGCTGAAAGAAATAAGAACATAAGAAAGCCGGCTCTCTCACCTGCATCCATATCCTTTGTTCCTATTACTTGTACCGCAGCGGACAGGACCGGCTTCAGATGGCTAACAACCTCGAGAGATGAAAAACACCAGAGCTCAATATACTGAAACACAATTACAGGAGAAAAGCTGACCGACTCGAGCACTGATCAGGTTTTTACCAGGGCCGGGTTACGGGAATAGAGGAAAGCCAGGCAGCTGTAGACCGTCTTATTTTCCTCAAGGTCTTCCTTCAGAGGGAGACGTTCCAGAAGAGCAGGAAGCACCTGGAGAACCGAGAAGTTATTTACATATTTACAGGATATTATTTAAATGGATTAAAACCCTTAAGGACCAGTGATCAGATTAAATGTCCACCAACCAGCTCAGTGAAGAACAGCATCAAGTCAGAAGCTACAATTCTTTAATATGTTTGATATAAATCTGATAGTTATTTTAGGATCTGATCTGAGACCAATTTATCATTAGATACTTTATTTTTTTTAAAGCCATTGTAATGTATTAGGGAGCAGGATGCTGTTTTAAATAAAGTTATTAAACAAATAGGTTAAATATGTTCAGATGTGTTAGAAATATGTCCTTATAATTAAAAAAGAGCGTATTGTAGTAATTTAGACATTTATCACAGTATCAATATTAAAGAACATTTTTCCTTTAACCATCAGAAAGTCAGACTCCCACCTTTAATGCACTGCACACACAACTTTACTAGACATTAGACATCTACTGTGAACTGTGATTGACACGTCACACTCTGATACCTGCTCCAGCGGCACTCCCTCGATGTGGCTCATGATCATCCGGCAAAGTGCAGCACACAAGTTATCAATCACTCTCCTGTCTGACTCTCTGACCAGCAGGTTAGAGAAGAGAGACAGCATCATTGGGTAATTACTACAGGAACATGCTGAGGAAAAGCAGTCAATGTTGTAATGTGAAGCTTTAGGAGAGATGAGAGCATAAAGTTTGACTGAATATAGTCATCTGTCAAGGATACGAGGAGACGATGGGTCCAGCAGCCTCCGCTAGAGCTCCCAAGCCGAACACGCTGTTATTGCGCACCTCTGCGTCACTGTCTTTAACACCACCCACAAGCACCGGCAGCAGCCGATTGGACAACTTTCCTGCCACAGCTCTACCCCCAGACACAGCAGCCAGAGAGTGCAGGGTCTCGCTAAGTGTTCCTACAGAGAAGGAGCGGTCTGCCACGGTGCAGGAAGGCTTCTGCAGGGGAAAAAGGAGGAGTTATACAAATATCTGACATGGATGGACATTTTCATAAAGAAAACAAAGGGTAAGACTCACGGCTTTGTTCATAATCAGTGGCAGTAGATCATTGAGGTGAGAGTAAAAGGTTTCTGCAGGTACAACTGAAGCCAGAACAGGAATTCCCTCCCCAGCAAACTCCTGCAGCATGGCGTCATACTCAGCCTAATAAACACAGATCTCTGTAAGCTCCAGGTCCTGACATCAATTCAGCTTCACTCGCTTATACAGACACATCAAATAGGAAGCAAACCAGAACCTGTTCTTCATCGTCTCCTTCATCTCCTCCTCCATCCTGACACACGGTCTGTTGACAGATTAAACAAATGCATTGCGTTAAACACATTAACACATTAACATTGTTCATTCGTGACTGTAAACAAACTGAATGTTCTGTAGCACCGTACAGTAAAAAACATTCAGGTTCATTATACATCTCGTCCTGCACATGGACTTCCTACACCGTGTCAGGTAAATGAACACAATGGTGCTTTAACACACTACATAATCCCACACTAGAGAGAGGAAGAATACAAGAGAAAATAGTTGTAGCCAAATGTACATACAGTTACATCTACGTTTATTTCTATAACCAATTAAACTTATTACTATATTTAAAAACAGTAAGAGACCAATTTATTTGTACACCATCAGATTTTCCATACTCTGTTTTATTCGTTGGACTTCTTTTGACTCACAAGCGTCTCACTAGTCACTATCTGTCTGGTTGTGATGACCAAAGTGTGTCATCTTAAAGCTATATTTTTGTCTATTTGTGGTCCAGTTTTAACTTCCTGGATTTTCTGTCTAGTCCATTTTGCAGCAAAGCAACACCAGGAGAGTCTGATGATCATCCACACCTTCTTCTTCAGCACGTCTCGAATGGCATGGCTGACCTCAGCCAGTCTCTGTGGTGTCTGTAACGCCTCCCCCTTGCATGATTTGATGACACTGTTCATGGCCTCCAGCACTCCCATGACCACTTGTCGCTCACGGTCCTTCTTCACTGCCTCCAGGAAGCAGGGCATCACCACGTCGAGCAGTTTATGTAACGCTACAAATGCACACAAACACACACCTCCATCAGATTGATGACGTCAGCGGAAAACATGAAAGGCAGATTCTTTAAATCGCTATACAGGAAGTACGAATAATAAAAACGGCATTATGTGTAGTGATGCTGTGGTGTATGAGGAATAATATGAGGGGTGTATGAGGGGTATGAGGTATAATATGAGGGGTATGAGGTATGAGGTGTATATGAGGGGTATGAGGTATAATATGAGGTGTATATGAGGGGTATGAGGGGTATATGAGGGGTATAACAGGTATATGGTGTGTATGAGGTGTATATGAGGGGTATATAATGTGTATGCGGTGTATATGAGGGGTATATTGAAGTATATACCCTGACGATTTGCCTCAGTCGGATTGTCCTGCCACACTTTGTGCTGAGCTCGACAGAACTGGCCGAGGGCACCGAACGCTGCTCTCCTCACATTCTCATGGGGAAACTGACACACACACACACACACACACACACACACAAGGTATTACTCAAATAACACACAACATTTACTCAGTTCACACATACTGAAAAAGACACTTGGGTTGCACACACTGCTACAGTGATAGAAGATTTTATACAGAAACTGCACTTCATTGTCATTAACACATCACTGCATCAGGTGTGGCAGGAAGTGTTCAGGCAGTAACTCACATCACAGAGACCATAGACCTGCTGAAAGCTTGACTCCAGGTAGGACTGGAACGCAGCACTGAGGGGGGAGAGGAGGGGGGGTGAGAGAGGGAGAGGAGGGAGAGAGAGAGAGAGAGAGGGAGAGGAGAGATGAAAGAGAGGGAGAGGAGGGGGGTGAGAGAAAGAGGGAGAGAGGGGGGTGAGAGAGATGGAGAGGAGGGGGTGAGAGAGAGAGGGGGGTGAGAGAGAGAGGGGGGTGAGAGAGAGAGAGAGAGAGAGAGAGAGAGAGGGGGGTGAGAGAGAGAGGGGGGTGAGAGAGAGAGAGAGAGAGAGAGAGAGAGAGGGGGGTGAGAGAGATGGAGAGGAGGGGGTGAGAGATGAAAGAGAGGGAGAGGAGGGGGGTGAGAGAAAGAGGGAGAGGAGGGTGAGAGAGAGAGAGGGGGGGGTGAGAGAGAGGGGGGTGAGAGAAAACCTCTGATGTGTTATGGACAGAAGCAGGAACACAAACATCTCTACAGACAGCTAAAGCTTAACAAAAGGAAGTGTGTAAAATGTTACCTGGTGTTAAAGGCGATTTCCCCAAGAGCTTCACAAGCGTCCTCCTTCTCATCAATGTAAGAGTTTTCTACAGTGAAGCTACAGAGAGGGAAAGTGTTTACGTCAGTGTTTATGTCCGTGTTTATGTCCGTGTTTATGTCCGTGTTTATGTCCGTGTTTACGTCAGTGTTTATGTCCGTGTTTATGTCCGTGTTTATGTCCGTGTTTATGTCCGTGTTTATGTCAGTGTTTATGTCCGTGTTTACGTCAGTGTTTATGTCCGTGTTTATGTCAGTGTTTACGTCAGTGTTTATGTCAGTGTTTACGTCAGTGTTTATGTCAGTGTTTATGTCCGTGTTTACGTCCGTGTTCACGTCAGTGTTTACGTCTGTGTTTATGTCAGTGTTCACGTCAGTGTTTATGTCCGTGTTTACGTCAGTGTTTATGTCCGTGTTTACGTCAGTGTTTATGTCCGTGTTTATGTCCGTGTTTACGTCCGTGTTTATGTCCGTGTTTACGTCAGTGTTTATGTCAGTGTTTACGTCAGTGTTTATGTCCGTGTTTACGTCAGTGTTTATGTCAGTGTTTACGTCAGTGTTTATGTCCGTGTTTATGTCCGTGTTTACGTCCGTGTTCACGTCAGTGTTTACGTCTGTGTTTATGTCAGTGTTCACGTCAGTGTTTATGTCCGTGTTTACGTCAGTGTTTATGTCCGTGTTTACGTCAGTGTTTATGTCCGTGTTTACGTCCGTGTTCACGTCAGTGTTTACGTCTGTGTTTATGTCAGTGTTCACGTCAGTGTTTACGTCCGTGTTCACGTCAGTGTTTACGTCAGTGTCTACGTCCGTGTCTACGTCCGTGTCTACGTCAGTGTTTACGTCCGTGTCTACGTCCGTGTTCACGTCAGTGTTCACGTCAGTGTCTACGTCCGTGTTCACGTCAGTGTTTACGTCAGTGTCTACGTCAGTGTTCACGTCAGTGTCTACGTCCGTGTCTACGTCCGTGTCTACGTCCGTGTCTACGTCAGTGTGTCTCACCACACAGACAGAGAGAAAACAAGTGGAAAGACAGGAAGTAACATACCCAGCAACATCCTCCACCTCATTCTCTCCATCTTCCTCCAATACAACATCACCTTCATCCTCACCATCATCATCATCCAAGAGAACAAACTGCTTGTCCTCCTCTAGATGAGTCTGTGAAGTCATGTGTACGTGTACAGTATCTGTTTCTCTCTCTGCTCTACAAACAGTCAACAACTCACAGGGCAACTTTCTACCTGCTCGTGTGTTAGATCACAAACATCTATATGTAATGATCATGAACGGTGAAGTGGCTCCTGAACACTTACCTTAACACCCTCTGTAGATCTTAGGGACATGAGCATCAACGTGGTGATGGCAGAAAGATGAGGATCAACACTTTCTGGACTGATTGTGGACACAGCTGAGAACAAGCTGTACCTGAACACACAGACACACAAATGTCAGTGATCACAGAGTAAAATGTTCAGCTGCTAAATTCATGGCATGTTAAATACAGATTAGATTAACACTAAATTAGATTAACACTAAATTAGATTAACACTAAATTAGTTTAACACTGAATTAGTTTAACACTAAATTAGTTTAACACTAAATTAGATTAACACTAAATTAGATTAACACTAAATTAGTTTAACACTAAATTAGATTAACACTAAATTAGTTTAACACTAAATTAGTTTAACACTGAATTAGATTAACACTGAATTAGATTAACACTAAATTAGATTAACACTGAATTAGATTAACACTGAATTAGATTAACACTAAATTAGATTAACACTAAATTAGTTTAACACTGAATTAGATTAACACTAAATTAGTTTAACACTAAATTAGTTTAACACTAAATTAGATTAACACTAAATTAGTTTAACACTAAATTAGATTAACACTAGCAAGTGTGTAAAGAGCAACACAGTGGAATGACAGCAATCTGTCCACCTGGATGGTGACAGTTTAACACGACTGGTCAGGGGGCGATTTCAGGGAACTACAACACGTACCTTATGATGTGACCTACTGATGCTCAAGTGAAACGTCACGTGTTCTACAACAGCTCCAGCTTTTATTTTTCACTGATCCTCGTGCCGACGGTCGGTCAGTTAACAGTATGATATTTTTAGTCCTGTATATGCTGAGAAAGTTAAACCATAACATTTCTTCTGCTCAACACTTACATGACTCAATCTGTTCTTGATTCACACGAGTGCTCAGTTTGTGTCGTTTTACACACAGACACTTCACATGAAAAGTAGGAGACAGAACAGGGACAAGGACGACACTGGACTCGGTCTGATCGGCTACACAGAGAACGATAAAAAGGTTCGTACGTGCAGCGCCGCAGATCTGGATCATCCACAGCATCAGTAAGGTTCAGACCCAGCTGCACACACTCTGCAGCTAACGGGCCAAACACATCCTTCCCCACAGTGCGAGCCAACACAGACAGAGTATCTGATGTGAGAGCAGAAATGTTCAGATTACAGTTACATAAAGAGTTTACAGATGAAGAAGGAGGTAAAACCCCTACCTAAGGCCTGGGTCTGCAATGATCTCATTTCATCTCGCGTGTCTGTCAGGAAGCCCTTCAAGCTCTCTATTACAGGAGGGAAATACGGCACCAACATCTCTTTGGCGGCGTTAGCTAGGAGAAGAGTGTAGATTAGCTTTGTAGTGTGTTTGTTATTGGTTTAATGCTGGTCTTCATGACTGCTCTGATTACCGATGGCTCCTATAGCACTGACAGCAAGTTCCTTAAGCTTCAGGTTAACTGTGTTGTTCAGGGCTGACAGCATGGTCTCCATCAGCGTGGGCAAGTAAGAATGAATATCATCATCTGGTGGAGAAGGGAAGGAAGGTGAACAGGTCATGTTAGTCAAACACAAAACACACACTTCATCCTGAGCTGAACACACAGGTGTTAATTAGCTGTAACTGAACACAGATATAAATATAACCTCAAGCAGCCTTTACTAATGTAAATAGGTTTTGTTTTTGTAGCTCAATGCTGCTCGTGTGAAATACTCGCTGAGAGCAAACTACAATGATGACTGACTTAAAACACAACAACGCAGTGATTTGGTTTCGTCTCAGCTGCACTACTGTAGTGCCTTGTGTGATGGAGACAACCAGTCGTCTGTCGCACGTCTACAACCAGAACTCCTCCCAGTTCCTCTCTGATACTCACAGGGGTCGTAACATCACGTTTAATCTTCATTAGAAGGTTTGCCCTGAATGAACTGGACATCTCTTACACTGCAGACAGGTCTGATATCAAACCCAAGCTCAACACGTGGTTTTCAGTTTGTTATATCAGCAGATATTGTGCTCTATAAATAAGGTTTATTTACTTAAATACAGATTTTTACCTTACCATAAAGATTTGAACATGTGATGAACTTTATTTTGTCTTGTTTACTGAGATGAACACCTCATCCTTACCCAGGTTCTCTATGAAGTTCTCCAGAGCGTAGAAAGCCTTGGTGACGTGGCCGATTCGGGCCTCGTTTAGAGAAGACAGGTATCCTAGTAACAGTGGCATCAGCTCTGCGTGATATTTACTGACTTCAGGCTGTGACAAAGCAAGTATAAAATACACACTAGATATGAGATGTGTGTCTTATGCAGTGTTGCACACAGAAATCATGATGAATACAGTACATGAATTCTTACCTGCAGATACTCAGAGAACTGCCCCAGAGCGAAAAGGGCTGCGCTGCGCACCACCTGGTTACTGTCAGACAGACTGCGGCACACCGTCTCCAGCATGGACGACAGCAACCTGACACAGAAGGTGGACAGTTTAACAGACAAGTCTTCCAAATCTCGTGTGGAGTAAAGCGTCGACGTGAAAACGTACTTAGTGCGAATGTGATCTGCACAACCCTCTGCGAGCACGGCGAGACACATGAGACCGCCCTTCCTCTCGTAAGCGTTCTGGCTCGACAGGCAGGCCTGAGTCAGGGGCATCTACAGAAGACCATAACCACTGATAAGGAATCTAATAGAAGGTTTTGAGCATTCAGTTACTGAGGATTTCCTAATAGCAGCAGGCTGGAAACAAGCGTTTATGTTTATGTATGGTCAGGGATTTAGAACAGTTTATACAGATGTTTATACAGATGTTTATACAGATGTTTATACAGATGTTTATAGACTGCATCAATACAGAAGCCTAAAAGGAACTAAATAGTTAAAAATAAAATGCAGCTTTAATTAGAAGTGAAAACTGTTCTGGTATCAGAGGGATAAACATCATGGGTGTAACATCAACACTCCAAACCTGGGATTTAATAATAAATGTTAATGATGGACTCCTGTATGTGGTGTCCTGTATGTTAGTGCACTTTCTTACCACTTGGTTGAAAAGTTTTTCAGGTGGCATGTGAAGAGCCATCGTGTCGATCACCTGTAAGAGACAAACAGCTCTTAAAAAGCTTCTCCTGTTTTTACATTTAATTAAATAAATTCATTAGCTTTACTTTTCCTTTTACTTATTTCAGGCTCTCTCATCTTTTTAAACACTAACAGCTATATGGAAGGAAGGAAGCAATGAAAATAATAAATAATTAGGACTTTAGGGTTTATTTGTGACCTCTTAGAGCTGCAGATATAAATAATGTTGAGCTTGTTGTTGCACTCCAATAAAAAATAAAAAAAAACAACCACGGTGGAAAATCAGTGTGAAAATGTGGACTGTTACCTGAGCAGCAAAGTGTTTGGGACTCTCAGTGTCACCATCACCTTCTGCACTCTCCGTATCCTCAGGATCCTCCTCTCCAGGTGGAGGTGTTGCGCTCAAAATCGGAAACACCACTTGTAAGATAGGTGCCAAAAGCTTCTGCTTTAACACGGCCTTTAAGAAGAGGAGAAAGCGGTGATGGTCTTCACATACACCGTGTTTACAGAGCAGTTACTAGACTTTGTAAAAGTACCTTGCTCTTGAGTCTAATGAGGAGAGCGATACAGGACAAGGCCTTGACACGCAGAGAATTGTCGAGTGAAACATCTGAGCTCACCTTAAAGAAAAAAAGCTATTAACATTCGGAACATTCATTTATTTATTCATCATGCATCTTCACCTGAAACCTATCACAGGAACAAGGACAGATGAATGTAAAGGACCAGACGTTCACACACACATTCACACCTGGGGGCAATTTACAGTCAACATTCCACCCACTGGGCCGTTTGGTGGGGGGTAAACAACATGGACAGCCTGTACAGTCATGAAGAGATCAGGCAAAGCAGCTCACAAACAGGAGCCTGAGCTCAGAGACCCTCTGCACCACTGTAACGTTCTGATCTCCGTAAGACAGATTTCTTCTGTAACAGGAACGAAACACAGACCCACCTCCATACAGAAGTGAACGATTTCAGTAATGTGTGGGACCACGATAGAGACCTCACTCTCCATCAACTCGTCAAACACCTCCATGGCCTCACTGGCCTGAACCTGCACAACAAACCCAGTCATCAACCTGACGAGCGCTCAACCGAGCAGTTAGCACATGCTTAGAGCAAATAAGTGATGATGAATGCACTGTAAACTGCCCTAACCTGGTCAGCCTGAATGAGGTGTTTGAGGGCAATTAACAGTTTGGGGATTAAGGAGCGCATCAGGTTCTGAAAAAACAAACAAACAGCCAATAAACCGGATTCTGTTTGTATTCAATAAAGAATAGCATTTAAAATCCACTAGGAACAGATTTCTATGTAGACAGATATAACATAACTAACCATCTCC
>NC_083464.1:32561600-32569100 GCF_030014155.1 Tachysurus vachellii
ACAAGGCTCCAGTCTTATATCTTCTGTGATGTTTTACTGCTTTTCTTCAAAAATAAATAACAGTAAAATAGTTTTACTCACAGAAATATAAATTATAAATTTAAAAAAACATTCAACTATTAATAAAAGATAATTAATAAGATCCAGCAATCAGTGATTCTTTTTATAATTCACATCTTTTTGTCTCAGCACGTTTTATTACAGATCTACTTAATAATTTAATTACAGATTTAAATAATTTTATTACAGATCTACTTACTATGTTAATTAGGATATGTCTGATCAAACAGATTTAATAAGACAACTGAGTTTGTTGTCTTTAAACGATTCTTTTGTACAATTAACATTTTCAGAACCACGTCTCAGATGTGTTGGATTTTAAGGGCGTGGTTTCAGGTTTTCAGGTAAGTGAGTTTGGAGTCTTGTTTCTGATTGGTCAGAACATTTCACTTCCGGCTCCAGCTGCTCCACCCACACACACACCTGGCTTTATAAATCTCCAGTAAGACGCTGAACACCGTCAGGTCGATGATGTGGTCAGTGGATGTAGGTGTGTGTTTGGGGACTTGTTCGGGTTGCTGAACCCTGTTGGAGGAGGTTAAAGTGCGCGCTTGTATTTTTTTTTTTGTTCCGTTTTTGAAGCTAATTGATTCTTTAGACATCTGAGCGACAGAGATGGCGGACTGGAAGGTGCCTGTGAGCTACAACTACAGTCCATCTTACCATGCGTACGCGTACGGACTGATGTATCCAGCTGCGCCTGAACAGACCCACAGTAATGTGAGCTGGACTGAGGCCGCTTACGGCTCTTCTGTAGGGGTAACGGGGGGTTATTACACGTCTCAGCAACCTCCGACTGCACAAACTCCACCCGGGAGCCCGGAATACAACACCACCAGCTCTGAAGGCCACTATGGAGGTCCGGGGGGTTACTACAGGGAGCCGAAGGCGCGCGCGCACACAGGGAGACTTTTCCTCTCCAACAACAGGGTTGAGTTTGACCAAGTGAGTAAAGAGCAGGAGCGAGCAGGCAGTGATACACCCAGTGACTCTGAGGTCCACACACCAGGTCGGTCTTTATTCATAACCATTTTATTATTAATAACCATCGGCTTCAAACAGCAGACTCACACCAGCATGGGCATTGATCTCACACCCAGATATCACTGTTTCATTAGATTCCTGGAGTTCCAGTAGCAGTCGTGAAGGCAGTGCAGCTCCAGTGGATGTAGATCTCCATGTCTGGGCTAAAACACACCAGGGAAACAGTCCCGATGGCACCGAGGTCATGTCCAGCTCTCTATCAGTGGCTTCAGAAGGCTCCAAGTGTATGAAGGTGGAGGGACACCATGAATCACCTGCCTTGTCCACAGTAACTCCTTCTTCTGAGCCAGTGGCAGCGCAGCAGCCGCGAAAGGCAAAAGCTCGCACTGCGTTTTCAGAGAAACAGATGAACGCTTTAAACGAGCGCTTCACAGTGCAGAGATACCTCACACCTGTGGAGATGAAGACTCTAGCTGAACTCACAGGACTCACTTACAAACAGGTAAACTTGTATTTTTACTACTTTTAATTCAGTTTAATTCAGCTAACAGACGGAAGTCTGAACTGTAAACTGTTTTTGTTTAAAGGTGAAAACCTGGTTTCAAAATCGCAGAATGAAACTAAAGAGGCACCAGAAAGATAACAGTTGGGTGTCGGAGAGATACATCACACCTGCTGGGATCCCTAATGCACAGACTACACACTCTCAGGTAGCTGCTGCTGCTAGTTCTTTTGCATTTTGTTACTCTTTGCATCTTAATTGCAGGATGAAACATTTCCAGTCCATGTAATGGCATTAGAAGGTCCCTCTTATGTTGACCTTTTTCTTCTCTCTCAGTTCCAGGTAGATGCTCCAATGCTGAACCAAGATCTTTATAATAATCCCCAGTTTCGAGATGCAGTATTCAAGAACAGCCCTCCTCAGACTCCCTCCTGTTACCTCAACTACCCCCGGCCTCTGTCCCCTTCCCAGGTCTCACCCAGGCCTCAGGGAAGTTGGTGTCTGCCCCCAGCTGTGCAGCACTATGAATTCCTCAATCCTTCTAGCTATGTGCCAGTTGGAAATGCTGGTACTGGTGGTGATGGCACTGTCGATCCAGGCAGCAGCCCAACACGGATGGCCACAGTGCACAACGCCACACAGTGGTCATCTTGATCAACTGCACTTGGCTGCCTGTAGTATGTGAGGTTGTGTGTAAATAGTTTGCTTTTGATTTCTAGCCCAGGGTTTCCCTGTTGCACTCATGAGGGACCTGCGTCTGATGGTTATTTCTCTGCTCTCTCTATTAGCTGAATGTTTGCGCAGGATCATTTTGTGAACAATTCTAGACCGTGACCCTCCACGACTGGAATGGGGAACCCCTATTGTAGACTCTGTGAATGTAAGCAACCGTTACGTATTTTAAAATTTTCTGCCAACAGCCATGTACAAACTTGTAAATGCTCTGAGCATGGACATTTTGTCCCTCTACTTTTATATGGAAGATCTATTTTTGTAACTTCAATGAACCTTCCAGAGTATTTAATGTCTTATCAGGAACTCTTGTTCTTTTTAATCCCTTCAATGCTAAATGTTTTCTTTGGTCCCTGTCTTTCAAACCGTCCTTTTGGAACTACTCTTGCCTATAAGACACTTTTGCATGTTCTCATGGAGGTGTTTTGAGGAATAAATGTTTTATCTGGTGTTCCTGAAAATGTCTTAATGTTCACTTGCCCTCCAAACAAACCTTAGCCACAGCTCTTCAAATGTTTCTGCAGTAAACTGTACTGGTGAAAGTAGTAGTGTGTTTGGTCATGATTTAAATCGTAACCTTGTGTATGGTTCTCTGCCCTCGAGGCTTGGACTAAAGTGATCTCCATGAGCTTCTGGTACATCTGAATTGTGACCTATAGCTTTTGTGATTGACAGTGATATCAATTTTATATTAAATGCAACATTTTGTACCTCAGGGAATTCAGCTGTCATTAGTAATGAGAATATTTCACCCTCATGTCTCCTGATTTGATAGGATTTTTTTTTTTTATTGTCTTGGAGCATTTTCTAATCTAATTTACACCGGCATACAAGTTTAAATTCTACACACAATGAAAACGTAATGTATTTGATCTGGGTTTTTTTTTTTTTTAATAAAACCATGAATGTGCTCTCGAGGAATTGTTTTTAAAAAGTTCCAACTGTTCATTTTCTGTATAAAGTTTTGTAAGCAACATTATGGAGGAAGTCCACTGTAGTTTTCCTCTAATTAGGGATTGGCATGAAATTTTCATGAGTGCAGCTCCTCTCTGAGCAGAATTGTGGTTTATTATCTATAATTTATTATCTATAAGATTCTACAATAACACACTTGTATGAAATCACAAACATGTTAAGAAATGGTTCTGGGGCTAAATTAAAAAGCAGCTCTTACAACTTTTATTCCTTTTGCGTTTAGTTTTAGACAGAACGTGGTCACATCTCATCATGCTCACATTCAGCAGGAGTAAGACATGAAGTTTAAAAAACTGATAAAGGACCTGATGCAGAAGCATCAAATTTTCAGTACAGAATATAAAACCTGTACAGAAATGAATTAAATCTGTATTGAGAGAGAATATTTAATACTTCGTGCCGTGTGTGTTCTGTGTGTGTAGAGACAACATCTATCTGTTAACCCATAGCATGCTGGGTCTATGGATTCATGGTATTGATACCAAATTCTGACCGTCCAAGTGCTAGTACAACACCTTGTCCAGTAGGCTACAACATCCTCAGGTTATACAACATCTCATGAGTGTCACCAACCATCAGATAACAAGCTCCTTCATCCTTGCTGCTCACGCTGCATCATAGTAACGTAACACACATATGTTTACAGACCACCACCAGTGAAGGTTTGGTGAATGATTGTTTGGATCAACAGAAAAATGAAACTCCTGGTGAAATGTAAAACATCAGACCTGTTAAAGACTCGTGAAACATGATTGTTTCTGTGATGTGCTGATATTTGTTTATTCATGATAATCTATTTTTTATATATCTCTATCAGGTCATGTGGATAGTAGACGATGGGTGGATGTGACTGACACAGTCCTATTGTCATTATTGAGTTATTATTATTATTATTGAGGTACTGTGTGTTGGTTACATGACCAGGCAGAGACAGAGGAGGGAGGATGAGGTACAGATGACCCTAACACTGAAAGTGACCCCATTAAATGAAGCTAGATTAACTGCAAACCTTCCAGTTACATGTAGCAAACGTTATTACGTGTTTGTTGATTTCAGGCAGCTCATTAAATGCAGTACTGTAGCACCCAATTGTCTACACTAGGACCCCTGAAATATTCCATCGGGTTGGTTGGAAATAAAAGCCTTTTGGAAAGGACTTGTAGGGTTATCAGCCTGTGTAGACTGAGGTATGCATCCTAAACTTAATAAACTGGGCACAGGCTCTTGGTTACTAGAGAAACATTCCATGGTCAGTGACCTTTCATAGCACTTCAGTCACAGCAGTTAAGAGCTATTGCAAACAAGTGGACCTTCGATACACCGGACAACGACTGTGGTCTTCAATTGTGTCACAGACTCCCATCATGTATTTATTGACGGTAAATCTGCAGAAAATGTTATCTGGTTCATTTAGGGATGCAGGTGGATCAGTGAGTGCTACGCTCACAGTGCATGGCTGTGCACAGGATATTAACAAGGTTCCAACTTCAGCACAGGCTACCATACATAAGCTCTCTACTTCTGACTGGAATACTTACAGCAAACATTTCAGGCAGGAACTGTCAGTGAGACACATATTGGTCTGAACAGTACCACTGGAAGGTCTCAGTCATGTTTCCAATTGACATGTTTTATTCCTATGGGCTGACAGACACCTGTCAATCAGAGCAATGCATATTCTTGGTCAGAGCAACGTCTCACTGTCTGAATACGTCTCTCACTGTGGCCTGTGGTTGCTGTATCTACAGGGAAGTGGTTCAGTTTCTCTAGATGAGATACAGGATAGCACCAGTGGACTTCTTTGCCAGCACGACACCACCACATTGTCCTCTGTGGTTTTCAATAGAGCCGGAGCAGGGGGCATTAGGTCAGGATGCCATGAGTGGCCAGATCTCCTGCCCTATGCTTATCCTCCACTCCTTCTTATCTGGCTGGTTCTGAGATGTGTACAGGAGAGACAGTGCAGGTTAATACTAAAAGCTCCCCACTGGCCAGTGATGCCCTGGTTCAGTCTCCTGTTATCCCTTATAACCATTATCTCAACCACGGCCATGTCAGAGAGACCGACTGTCACTGAGAGCTGTGTTTGGCTCCTGTGACTGAGGATATGCTTATGTGTATTCAGCTGGAATCATATTGAATCCCAGGGTCCCTTAAGCTTGTAACCAGCCACTACGGTGAGCTAAAAGATGTTTTTTTATGAAGCTAAATAAGTGAAAAGTATCTGCAGTTGTTTATATCAGAGCTTATTGTAAGGTTGTAATTATAAATGAATCATCTGATAGTTTGTTTTAGTTCATTCTTTCAGGAACTCGAACACACCCAGATGTAATTAACAAACTATCACATCCCATAATAATCATCAGCTCTGAACGGTGTTTCTTCTTGATGTCCTTTGTGGGTTCGGCTCACAGTTTACTGCTTTTAATGAAAAACTCTGGTATATTAAACAAAAGAAAAAAATCAAACAGCAAATTAGTTTCTGATGAATACGTTTTGAGGTAAGAATAAAATATTACAATATACTTTATTTGTAAAAGTCTACACAAAGATTCTTTTTTTTTGTAGGAAAAAGGAAGCTTTTATTGAAAAGTTTGTATATGAACATCTGAAATAAGATCACAGTAAATGGTGACTATAGAACATTTTGCTCCCACATTCGTCCTGTTTCACACCAAAGACACTAGAGAGAGAAACTAGAGATTCCATTTACTGAAGATTATTCATGCTATAACACGTAATACAGCATGAATAGTTTTACTTCTTTTTACTTTTGTTAGTCGGTCTGATTGTTTCCACTTTCTCATCATAAATCCTTTCTAAATCTTTTCCCTTAATAATAAATATTCACTGCTCAGTCCTCACTGCCGTACCAGCTAACATGAGCCTTTAATGTTTTAATGAACCTTATTGTTGATGCCATGTTTAAAATCCTGTCCCTTTATAAATGTCTCTCTTCACACGTTTATATACTTTACCTATGAAACATATTATAACCCAAAGCTATACATTAAACCCATAAGTACTAGTTCTGTGCACTGGACGAACCAAATACCGTGACTAAAGGAGTCAAGATTCAATTTCAGTAAACTTTTGTTGTAGTAAATGAACATGCAGCAGTTTTCCGCTCTGCTCATTCCAATACAAATATTGTAAAGCAAATATTTACTGATCATATAATTTAAATGAAATATGCATCTTAGGATATTTAAGCATCAGTCTCTCTTTGAGAAAATCTCAAATGTTTTAAAGAGTTTATAATCCATTTTCTGAACAATAAACTACCCTCCAGTTTGATGTCGCAATGACGTCCAGAAACGAAACAAAACATTTGTCAGCATTCTTCAATCCATCTTCAGGCTGCAGTAGATGTAACGGATAAACGCCAGAGAGGCCCAGAATGAAACGGTCCCCAGCATGAGCGAGAACACGAACGCTGTGAGTAAGGAATAGCCGAAGAACTCCATGCTCTGCACCAGACCGCTCATGCTTGACCGATTCCAATAGTAAAAAAGTGAGTAGACGAATATGAATATGCCGGTGGAGCCGGTACTCAGGACGCTTCGCCACCACCAGCGATAATCTTCACCTGAAAGCAGGAAGTAGGTGAGAGCCACAGAGATGCAGGCTCCAACAGACAGCAGGATCGCAAAGACACAGAGCAGGATGCCGTAAAGCGTGTACTGCTCCCGACCCCACACGGTCGCAAAGATGTAGTAGAGCTCCACTGATATGGCACTGTGAAATAATACGGGGAAGAAAATCCATTCATAAATAATCATCAGTACGGAGTAAAGAGGAACTAAACAGCACACGCTGTTGGATAAAGTCTCAGGATTTAACTTTTATTCTCTTTATTCTCTCACCTGAAAGGCAGGAATCCTCCTATGGCCATGTGCACAGCTGTGTGTTTGTACCACGGTTGCCATGGGATCTGGCGTGGAATGTTGCGTGTGCGACACGGAGCCTGAAAGCTGCCGGCACGGTTCTTACCCACAATTCCCCCAATGACTGTAAGGGGAAAACCCACAAGCACCCAAGCACCTAGCAACAGGAGCACCGTAGATGCAGGAAGTGCCTGTGTGGAGCCGCTCCACCAGTGTACAGTGTTTACTACACTCCAGGTCAGAAAGAGAGGGGCTGGGAGGGGGGAGAGGGAGGGAGGGAGACACAGAGAGAGTGAGAGAGGGGGGGGGGAGAGGAAGAGAGACAGAGAGAGAGAGGGAGAGTGAGAGGGAGAGAGAGGG
>NC_083464.1:32571600-32579867 GCF_030014155.1 Tachysurus vachellii
CACACACACACACACACACACACACACACACACACACAGACACACACAGACACACACAGACACACACAGACACACACAGACCTTGTGTGTGTGAGGCAGGAATCCACTTTCCTCCATATATCCCACAAAGCCCCAGACTGGAATATCATCCAGGACAAACTCAAAGTAATACAGCTCTTCGATCGCTTCTCTCAACTGATCCACCTATAAATACAATACAGTCGCCTTTAAATTCAGAACTATGGAGTTTTGTTTAAGATGAAATATTTAGCAGGTCTAATTTGTACAACAGAGCTTTATATTGCAGTCTCATAAATCAACACAAATGTCATACTGTAATAGAAATGAAGAGGAATTATCTCTAGAATGAAAGTAAACTATACCTCTTTCTCCGACAGTGTGAGCTGACATAGTGTCTGCTTTTCTATGTTCTCTCTGAAGTGAATGTTGTATAAAGACTCTGCCATTCTGTCACCATCCAAAACCTCTCCCAGACTTAAGGCTTTATGACGCACCTGTGTAATAAATACATCAACTATAAAGACAACGATGCAGTGATGTCAACTCCAGCTGAAATCAAAAGTCACAATCACCTCTTTGGGTCTGCAGACAGGGAGTGTATAATAATGGTAGGTTTCCTGGGGGTTATGATAAGGCCCCACTTTATTCACGTAAAGTACGACAGGATCGCCTTCCTTGTAAGCAGCTGTCCAGGCAACTTGTGGAAACAGGCACAGGAGAAGCAGCCGAAAGCCCACGGACCAGCAAAGATTCGCCGTCATTGTCCCTATGAGAGCAAAAACCCTTTAATGTTGCATTCAAGAAAAACTTTTTTTTTTACTAAATGAAAGTGTTTTATAAATAAAATGTATTCATCTAAACACTAAAGTCCCCAGAGCTTCTAAACTGTGAGTCACTCACCACTTCAAAATCCCCAACAAACCAAGAAGAGACGCGTGAGGGAAGAGACGCGTGAGGGAAGAGACGCGTGAGGGAAGAGACGCGCGAGGGAAGAGACGCGTGAGGGAAGAGACGCGTGAGGGAAGAGACACGTCCGAAAAACCATGTTTACTGCCAGTGAGGAGTGACTACTGAAGAGCAAGACCTGCTTTATGGGTGGAGCCCATAGTTCAGTAGTGTGTAGTGTTCAAGTGTAAGTGCAGCACATAAGTGCAGTTTGTACATTTTGGAGTAAATGCCACAGCTCTTATGGACACTTAATATGCAAAACCCAGAAGCCTAACATTAACATCACAAATAGATTATAGATTAAGTTCAACACTAACAACTACACTGGTCGGTGCACTGAATTAATTTTGGCACGTACGTTACGTATGTAGGTTTGTTATGTTCACATGTCGTATATTATACAAGAAATCTGGGATTTAAAACAAAAGCAGCGTGTTTAAGGATTTGAGATGCATAAAATTCATCATGTTCATTTAAGGAACCTTTAAACGAACAGCATTCGATATTCAAATCATGGAGATGCTTCAGATGTCACCCGGCGACTTCAAGTGGCTTTTAAGCGCTCAGTAGATACTTTCCCCTGAAGACACTTCAAACCAGTTTGGTAGAGTTTGAACACCGGCATTTTGGCCAGATCACATACTGAAACATTTCTACTGTCTAAGTTTACAACCTCTTAATACCATGTAGCTTTAGGTAAACAAGCTTTAGGTAAACAAGCTTTAGGTAAACAAGCTTTAGGTAAACAAGCTTTAGGTAAACAAGCTCTAAGGAGGAGATATTCCCCCAAACTGGATTCATACATGATGTGAATTTCAGCACAAATCACATTGTTCTGGTTAAATGGCGATAGCATTGTGGCTATGTAGATATTTACATATGTAGATGTTTAGATATTTACATATGTAGATGTTTAGATATTTACATATGTAGATGTTTAGATATTTACATATGTAGATGTTTAGATATTTACATATGTAGATGTTTAGATATTTACATATGTAGATGTTTAGATATTTAGATATGTCGCTATGTTGTATAAAACAGAATAAAAACCTGTTCCCGCAGTCAGCAGTACAGAACAGAAACCGTCCTGTTTCGAGCTCAGGGCAAATCTGCAGTCGTCCCTTTATATCTTTATGTTGAGTATGAACTGAACACATAGATGTGAGTCTGTACAAACACAGACACACATACAGGGACACACACACACAGGGACACACACACACACATACACACAGGGACACACACACACACATACACACACACACACACACACACACACACACACACACAGGGACACACACACACACACAGGGACACACACACACACACACACAGGGACACACACACACACACAGGGACACACACAGGGACACACACACAAACACACACAGGGACACACACACAAACACACACAGGGACACACACACAAACACACACAGGGACACACACACAAACACACACAAACACACACTGGGACACACAGGGACACACACACAGGGACACACAGGGACACACACACACACACACAGGGACACACACACACACACACACAGGGACACACACACACAAACACACACACACAGGGACACACACAGGGACACACACAGGGACACACACAGGGACACACACAGGGACACACACACAAACACACACAGGGACACACACACAAACACACACAGGGACACACACAGGGACACACACACAAACACACACAGGGACACACACAAACACACACTGGGACACACACACAGGGACACACACACAGGGACACACACACACACAGGGACACACACACACACAGGGACACACACACACACACAGGGACACACACACACAGGGACACACACACACAGGGACACACACACACACACAGGGACACACACACACAAACACACACACACACAGGGACACACACACAGGGACACACACACACAAACACACAGGGACACACACACACAAACACACACAGGGACACACACACACAAACACACACAGGGACACACACACACACAAACACACACAGGGACACACACACACAAACACACACAGGGACACACACACACACACAGGGACACACACACACACACAGGGACACACACACACACACAGGGACACACACACACACACACACACACACAGGGACACACACACACACACAGGGACACACACACACACAGGGACACACACACACACAGGGACACACACACACACAGGGACACACACACAAACACACACAGGGAAACACACACAGGGACACACACACACAAACACACACAGGGACACACACAGGGACACACACACAAACACACTGGGACACACACACAGGGACACACACACAAACACACACACACACAAACACAAACACAAACACAAACACACACACACACAAACACACACACACACACAAACACAAACAGGTCGGTTTACTTTACCAACACGTCCTGTAGTATCCACGTCACCTTAACACCAACATACAGGCAGATTTCCGGGATGGGCGTGTTACAGACTCCTCATATGTTAATGACCGCTAAATTACACACTAATGTTCTCTACACACACATAAAGGTCCAGAAGTGACCCTGTTAGTGTAATAAACTCACTGTTTCACTACCGAACAACCTCAACACAGCTCACTAACTCACGCAGGCGCGTTACAGCCGCTGATCTACAATAACAATTCAGCACGATTACTTCCGGGGTATTGTTTGTAGATCAGATGCTGTGTTCACGGTAACTGGGAACGCGGAAGTTTCCAACACGGAACCTCCTACTTCCGGCATTAGAGCGTTCACTTCCGTCTGAAGACGAAATCAATAGAAACGTATGAATAGAAATTAAACTACTATTCACAATAAACTCACTATTTATTGTAATATTCACAATAAACTCACTACTTATTGTAATATTCACAATTAACTGATGCTAACTGAGTTATTTTGGTTATTTCTTAATTTATTATTAAAGTGTAATAATTAATAATGTGATAAGTAAAAAATTATAAACACTTTGATTAAAAACCTCGGACATTCTAAGTAGGAATTACGAGCTGGAGAGCCGTTCAAATCAGGCGAAACTTCCCAGTTCCCACTCGGTCACAAACCAAGAGGCAAAATAAATCGATCTTGAGTAATCGATGCACGGTTTCTAAGCAACGTCGCCTGCATGATCGACTGGTAATGTCTGATTAAGTAAGCGTTGTCAGCGCGCGAAAAAGACGTGTTTAACCCGCGTGTGAGTCCGTGTGCAGACGTGTTTATATAGTGGGTGAGTGTCGTGTGTTTATTCACTTAATCACGTCTTTAAATAGCGTCCTTCTGAAGACTTGTCCTTATAACAGCTGCATCATATTTATATATTTATATATTTATATCCACACAATAACAGCCAGCTTTATTACACACAGTGCTGTGTTTAGATTATAGAGTCTTTACTGATCATTTACAGCTCATAAACTCAGTTTGTCATAAACCCTTATGTCTTTATCCCGTTTATATTTATACAGTAACATTCTAAACACACTTTATGAGACCAGTATTTTAACACCAGCTTAAACGTTAGCATTACTTTAGCATTACTTTACAAGACATGATGCTATAACCTTAGCTACAGTTTTCATTTGCCACAATTATATTTCTATAATTTTATATCAGTTCTTTATATCTATCTTTATTTTTATTTAAAAGCTCATGGTGCTTATTTGTTAAGATATACACCTTAGACCTTAATAACTGCTGCTCTGAATAAACTGTTTGATTCAGAGTCATCTTTCCTGTTTGATTCCGAGTCATCTTTCCTGTTTGATTCAGAGTCATCTTTCCTGTTTGATTCCGAGTCATCCGGTTGATTGACATGGGAATTCACGGCCTTGCTAAGTTAATAGCTGATCAGGCGCCAGCGGCCATCAAGGAGCAGGATATTAAAAATTACTTTGGTAAGTTTTTCCTACTTTCATATTTAATATAGTTTGTGGTTATGTGTCCAATAATCATCACATATTCTGTTCTTCATGCTGGAAGGTTTGTCTTATATTATTATCATTATTATTATTATTATTATTATTATTATTATTATTATTATAATAATTATTATTATTATAATTATTATTATTATTATTATTATTATAATAATAATTATTATTATTATAATTATTATTATTATTATTGTTATTATTATTATTATAATTGTTATTATTATTATTATTATTATAATTACTATTTTTAACCTTTTTTATTATCAACAACAGACGATCATCTACAGGAGAGCACATAGTGAGAATACATAATATATAAGTATATATAGAGATGTATATAGACAGACAGAGGGGTGTAGAATAAAACTAAGGAGTGCACACAGTTTAGAAACTAAGGATTCTTCCCAGACACAGAAACTATTGTCGTCTTTACATTTACTTCTATTACATATTACTATTACTACATATTACTTCTTAAATCGTCATGTATCACCTTCATCACTCCAGTCACTCCTTCTAGTTATTCATTATTGCCACTCTTTAAAAGCATTAGTGTTTCCGTAGAAACGATATCAAGAAAATATCGATCACCATGAATAAACATCTCCTTTAATAAACATACTGCACTTTTCTATTGCACTGTGTGGATTTATGTGAACCGTAACGCTCTGTATTTTACGCTCGTCTCTGCTCTGCGATGATAAACCTTCAGGCCGCAAGATCGCCATCGATGCCTCCATGTGCATTTACCAGTTTCTCATCGCTGTCAGACAAGACGGCAACGTTTTACAGAACGAAGATGGGGAGACAACAAGGTATTAAACCAGTGACACTATACCACATAGTGACACATGCAGCAGCCTGCCTTAAAGATATCACTCAAAAATATGCAGAACATTACACAAAGATCATTTAAATTAATCAGGCCCGTAGTAAACTGGTAATGACAAATAGAAAGCGGTTAAACATGCTGCGTGTCCCTGGTGATCACTATACAACCCTTTACATACATATTACACTATTCAGTTCAGATTTATTTGTACAGCGTTTTTAACAACAGACATTGTCACAAAGCTGATGTACAGAAATATGTAGTGGACAATATGAGGAAGAAACCTTGAGAGGAAGCAGATGAAGGGAACACAATGGTCAAATAGTGCAGTTGTTTAGCATGAAATTCATTTTAGCTTTAAAACAAAATCTGTCTTGTTATTACATCACTCCTCCTGCCTGGCAGCCACCTCATGGGGATGTTCTACAGGACCATCCGAATGCTGGACAGTGGCATCAAGCCTGTGTACGTGTTTGATGGGAAACCTCCTCAGCTCAAGTCTGGAGAGGTAACAAACAAACAGAACGTTGTCTTAGTCAGTAAACTAAATGTAGTTACATGAACTGGACCAAATTTACAATGTTTTAGAGCGAGATTCCTCATTACACAAAACTAATGTTAATAAATACTAATAAAGTGCAGTAAATGTGCTTTTGGCCATGTGCTGTTGTTGTTGTTGTTGTTGTTGTTGTCACGTGTCTGACCCGCCTTCGTTCACTCCTCCCTGTCTCCTCGCCTGTTCCTAATTGTTATCATTGTCCTCTGTATTTAAGTGAGTCGTGTTGCAGATGGCAGCGCAGAATCATTAATTAAATGTAGTCAATGTTAAGTGTCGTCATTTGTATTGTTTTAGTTATCGTCTTTACTGTGTTGTCTTTATTATTTATTAAACCACTGTCATTTGAAGCTGTCCTGTGTACGGGTCTGTCTCCCTCCTTCCTGGTTGTGACAGATATGTAAGAGTAATAAGTGTAATATTGTTAATCTCTTACTTTAGGGTTAATTGAATAAATACCTTACGACCTTAACCATAGTTCTGATTTTGACTGAAACATTAATGTGCTCAAGATCATTATTTATATAAGTCTATATATAACAATAAACCCTGTTAAACCATTCAGTGAATTACAGAATACATCTTTTACATCTAAATACAGATGAACCAGTGATTTTCTTTCTTCTGATATTTCTCATATATTTACAAACTCCCATCATGGGAAGGCCATTTTAGTTTACATGATGATACCAAGATCCTGTAAATCAGGTCAGATCTGTTTGCAGTTGAATGTGATCGAACAGCCAAGAGAATTCATGTCCACTGTGATTAGTGTCTCTGTCTGTCTGCTCTTACTGTGGTGATTACTGCTAGATCCATGTTTCAGAGAAGCACAGTATACTGCACTCCATCCACTCATCCATCCATCCAAACATCCATCCACACATATATTCATAGCTAATTTAAAACCTTTATTTTTTACAGTAACTTTTTGAGGCTCTGCTTTTTTTCCCCACTGAACTTTGATTTTTTTTTTGCCAGTTAGAGAAGAGAGGCGAGAGAAGAGCTGAAGCTGAAAAGCTGCTAGCACAAGCACAGGAAATGGGTATGAGAGAAATGCTGTCATGATAAAATCCTCTGCTTCTGCACTATTCTGTACACAGCTTTGTTTACTGGCCGTGACCTTTCTTCATTGTGGTCTGTAGGTGAACAGGAGAACATCGACAAGTTCAGCAAACGTCTTGTAAAAGTCACCAAGCAGCACAACGATGAATGTAAAAAACTCCTCACGTTAATGGGGGTGCCTTATATAGAGGTAAAGTTTCATTCATTCTTCACCACCTGAGTTCAGATATTACTCAGATAAACAATTATTACTTTTCATTTCGGTGCATTATAGAGTTAAAGTTTCACTACACAATGAAACCGATGACATTCTTGTCCAGGCTCCATGTGAGGCCGAAGCCACGTGTGCGGCTCTGGTGAAGGCAGGGAAAGTGTTCGCCACGGCAACCGAAGATATGGATGGATTGACTTTTGGCACAAGTGTCCTGCTGAGACACCTGACCGCTAGTGAGGCTAAGTATGTTTCCAAGCTGTAACAGGTGTAGCATCACATGTACTGTGTAAATCTCCGTGTTATCACCATGTACAGGTTCAACAGTGTAAAGCACAAAATACACAACAGTTTAACTGAAGTCCAGTTTTACACCTAAATCACTGCTCAGGACTTTATCACGTCTTCTGTTCAAAACAAATGTTCAGCTGCAGTAAACCCACCATGTGAGACCCTATTTATTTTCCCCTCTTTTAGGAAGCTTCCCATCCAGGAGTTTCATTTCAGCCGCATTCTGCAGGAGATGAACTTGTCACATCAACAGTTCATCGATTTATGTATCCTACTGGGCTGTGACTACTGCGGCACAATCAAAGGGATCGGACCCAAGAGAGCCATCGACCTCATCAGGCAACACGGTTCTATTGAAGAAATCCTT
>NC_083464.1:32582867-32597867 GCF_030014155.1 Tachysurus vachellii
GTGTGTGTATGTGTGTTTGTGTTTGTGTGTGTGTTAGTCTGTGTGTGTGTGTGTGTGTTAGTCTGTGTGTGTGTGTTAGTCTGTGTGTGTGTGTTAGTCTGTGTGTGTGTGTTTGTGTCTTTGTGTTTGTGTCTGTGTGTGTGTGTGTTTTTGTGTTTGTCTGTGTATGTGTGTCTGTGTGTGTGTGTCTGTGTGTGTGTTAGTCTGTGTGTGTGTGTGTGTTAGTCTGTGTGTGTGTGTGTGTGTGTGTCTGTGTGTGTGTGTTTGTGTCTGTGTGTGTGTGTTTGTGTCTGTGTGTGTGTGTTTGTGTGTGTGTTTGTGTCTGTGTGTGTGTTTGTGTCTGTGTGTGTGTTTGTGTCTGTGTGTTTGTGTCTGTGTGTTTGTGTCTGTGTGTGTGTTTGTGTCTGTGCGTGTGTGTTTGTGTCTGTGCGTGTGTGTGTGTGTTTGTGTCTGTGTGTGTGTTTGTGTCTGTGTGTGTGTTTGTGTCTGTGTGTGTGTGTCTGTGTGTGTTTGTGTCTGTGTGTGTGTGTGTCTGTGTGTGTGTTTGTGTCTGTGTGTGTGTGTGTTTGTGTCTGTGTTTGTGTGTCTGTGTGTGTGTTTGTGTCTGTGTGTGTGTGTGTTTGTGTCTGTGTTTGTGTGTGTGTGTGTTTGTGTCTGTGTGTGTGTGTGTGTGTTTGTGTCTGTGTGTGTTTGTGTTTGTGTCTGTGTGTGTGTTTGTGTTTGTGTGTGTGTGTGTTTGTGTCTGTGTGTGTTTTAAACACACAAATAAATCTTATGGCTTTCATTTATTAAAAAACAGTAAATTGGTGAAACTACAGTCACAGTGACTTTCACCAATAAACTAGTTTTTGGGTTCAGTAAAATTCTGATAATTATCTTGATCTTTGTAAAATTTACACAGTTCTCTTTTGTGTTTTGTCCATGCAGTGTGTGTGAGTGTATCATGGATGCAGTGTGTGTGAGTGTATCATGGATGCAGTGTGTGTGAGTGTATCATGGATGCAGTGTGTGTGAGTGTATCATGGATGCAGTGTGTGTGTGTGTATCATGCTTTATGTGGTTGTCCCTACAGAAACACCCCACCCCAGAAGACTGGCTTTATAAGGAGGCTCGAACCCTGTTTCTGGAGCCTGAGGTGGTGGACTGTTCCTCTGTGGAGCTCAAGTGGAGTGAACCTGATGAGGAGGCACTGGTCCAGTTTATGTGCAGTGAGAAACAGTTCAGGTAACAAACACACTGCCGAGTCTTCTGACTTCTGACCGTCCGTCTGCTCTGAATGTAGTTCTTACTAGTGAATGTTTATAGGATGTGATGACGTTTAACAGGGAAACAGTCTGTAATAAAATGTCAGTATAATGAATAATTACGTTGTCTGAGAAGTGCAAAACACATGAAAACACAACGACAAGTCAGACAACCTGGAAGAGGTTGGTATAGTTTGTGAATGGAAACTTACCATTATCGGACGAGACCATAGATATATACACTAGATGTCGCCTTGGTTACAGCAGTACATTGGAACGAATGCGTCAACTGAGCCGCCATCTTGGTACAGGGGACCCCCCCCCCCCATCTTAATGCATTAGTGTCAATGTAGGCAAAGGGAAATAAAATCACCATAAATCGTCATTTTCTAGTTTTTTTTTTTTGGTTCGTTCCAACAGTCAGACATGTATTTATCATTAAGTCCAGAGAAAATTTAAGGTTTTGATATTAAGATAATCTCCTTTTTCACAATATAATACATAGTGCTAGTAGGTGTAAGTTTATTACTTACATTCTTCCACTTGAGTAAACTTTAAATGAACAATCACTACTTACCTTATAGCCTACTGCATGTAACACTGCTACAATGGTGTGACTATACATGTTCATTTAAACATTTAAATTGGATTGGTTTATTAAATATGATACACAAAGCAACTTACAGGTGGAAGCAAATCACAAATTTGAGAGGAACATAATGTGAAAGTTAGATAGTTGAGGTGCCAAAAACTGTTCAATCTTTTACTTATTCTTTTCCTGCAATATTTTTGCAACATTAAATAAGTAAAGTCACATAAACTAAAAAAAAAAAAAAAAAAAAAAAAAAAAAAAAAAAAAAAAACACAAAGTTTGACTTTGAGGCTGAACTGCCAACCTAACTGGTGACATCTTTCCAGGACTGTCAGCTGAGTTAACCATTAAAAAAGTGTTTAGTGTCCCTGCAACTCGTCTGTTTATCACTTGGGAATCACAGTTGGACTGGATTACTGTGGATTAATTCTGTTATTTTCTTATATTTAAACGGAGAACTTTACACATTACACATAAGATTCCATACCTGTATATCTTGAGTGACAGGTGTCTTGTCCAATGATCGGTAAGTTTCCATTCAAAAACGATACACTACCGTTTCTGGGTTGTTGTGTTTTGCACTTCTCGGCCACCGTAAATAATAAGCAGGTGTCGTGCCGACGTACACGTTTTAACACTTCTTATGTTTTGTGTCTTGGCAGTGAGGAGCGCATCCGTAACGGCACGAAGAAAATAATGAAGAGCAGACAGGGGAGCACTCAGGGGAGACTGGACACATTCTTTACCATCACAGGATCCATCTCTTCTAAACGCAAGGTGTGTGTACTGCTGAGTGTAACGTCCCTTAGTTTTGCTCCAATATTTGATGAGGAATATTTACAGCTGTTTCCATTCCAGGAGCCTGAGACAAAAGGCTCAGCCAAGAAGAAACAGAAGACGGGGGCAACACCGGGCAAATTCAAGAAGGGCAAATAAAAAAAAGTCTGAGGTGGACGAGAAGCTGTTACAGTCCTAGTGTTGCTTTGTGTCCTTTTTATATTGAGAAGTTACCTGGAACACCGCAGTGCAGAAAAACATTTTAATGAACTTGTTCCTGTTTGATTTGAATAAAGAATCTTTTCTGAACAATGTATTTGTGCTGTAAATGACAATGTCAGTCATTTCCATCAGTTTTAAAGTCAAATCGTTTTCTTTCATCAGCATTGAGTAATGACCTGGTCACTGTTAGGGAAGACGAACGGCTCCGAATCGCTCCGGTCACCTTGTACGTGTCACTCCTGAGACAAACTGATGCTGCGTCCCTACAACATACTAATACACCGACTGCTTCAGTGGAGTCACAGAACAACAAGTTGTGTAGCTTTTAAACAGAATAAAGTATCATCAGTACACTTTACAGGCTGAAACCTCAGCAGAATTAGTGTTAGATTCAATTCAATTAGGATTTAAATACCTGATTTATTTGAGTCACTTGTTCAAGTGTTTAAAGCTGTGTTCAAATTAGGAATATAAAGATATAAAGCTTTTAACACTAATCAGAATTAAGGATCAGATTAAACCTTATAATTATTAGATTATACAAACTTTATTATATATTAATTATAGTCAGGTTTTTGATACACACTAGATCATGTTAATGTAGCTCCATTTAAAAGAAGAAATAGAGAAAACTAGCTCCTGGGTATAATGATTGCACACACACACACACACACACACACACACACACACACACACCTTAAACTAGAAAATTAGAAACTAAATGGTATCAAGTATTTCAGTTAGACTACATACATTCAGACCTACATAGGAATAATATTCATGAACTGTATCAGTCAGGATTTAGGCCTCATCACAGCACAGAGACGGCGCTGGTTATAAGTTGTAAATGACCTGTTACTGGTCTCTGATCAGGGTTGTGTCTCTTTGCTGGTGTTACTTGACCTTAGTGCAGTTTTTGATACCATATTATACTACTGATGTTAATGTAACAGACCGTCATGGCTCAGGAAATTATTTATAATCACACTCCCATGTCACCCAGATGAAGATCAGTTCCCTTTTAGTTCCTCCCATCATCCTCAAGGAGTTTTTACTTGCCAACGTTACCTCTGGCTTCCTCATTAGGGTTAAGTATTAATTCAAATTTTATTTTGTTCTGAATTTATATATTCCTGAACATCTGCTTTAAGTCCATTGTTAAAACACTATAAATAAAATGTAATTGAATGAAACAACTCCTGATAAATATAACCAGAAATAATGGCAATATAATCTCATATAAGGATGATAATATTGTTAAAGTCCACTGGAGTGCATTCAAATCAGCCTTTACAATCTATGGACCTTCATGAACCTTACATTAGTGATGAAGTTTATTTCACAAATATATCATGAAACGTTATATTTCTGTGGCAGACCGCAGGCACTAAGTGAAGACATTCAGAATACACAACAAAACTAACTACAGTGCAGTTCCACCAGTGAACAGGACAAGAGCTTAGGACGTTCTCTCAGACACCCCACCATGTTTTCATCAGTAGAGTGTGTTGTTTACATGGAAACTTTTATGAAAGATCTTATATTGAGCTCAGAATTGGTGGTATTTATTGACCAGGTAGCTCGTAGACTCTGCTGTAAAATATCTGACATTAACTTTGCATTTTGGGGGTCACGGTGGCTTAGTGGTTAGCACGTTCGCCTCACACCTCCAGGGTCAGCGTTCGATTCCCACCTCCACCTTGTGTGTGTGGAGTTTGCATGTTCTCCCCGTGCCTCGGGGGTTTCCTCCGGGTACTCCGGTTTCCTCCCCGGTCCAAAGACATGCATGGTAGGTTGATTGGCATCTCTGGGAAATTGTCCATAGTGTGTGATTGTGTGAGTGAATGAGAGTGTGTGTGTGTGTGCCCTGTGATGGGATGGCACTCCGTCCAGGGTGTATCCTGTCTTGATGCCCGATGACGCCTGAGATAGGCACAGGCTCCCCGTGACCCGAGGTAGTTCGGATAAGCGGTAGAAGATGAGAGAGTGAACTTTGCATTTTAAAACTAAATATGTTTTATACTGCTGCCTTTGAAGACATGTTAGTTGTTTAATCTTGAAATAAGAGTCATGGAGTTTTGCATTTCAATTTATTGACAACAGCCACCCTTAAGATAGTGTTTGGGTAACAGATCTGTCTGAAATACTTACTGAAGGTTTACACAATGCAGCTTCTGTAGGTTTAACTGCATCAACACATAAAGTCAAGAAATAAGGTGTTCATTAGCATCTGCAGATTAGGACAATTGCTCTAAAGCTATCAACAGAAGAGTATGACGTATGATACAAAGGTTTTAATCAGGGTTTCATGAGCCTCTATACATGTTATTGTTTATAGACCTATTTATGTTTTTTAAGCTATTGAGATTTGGATTAAAACCTGATTGCCGTAAACACACTGATGTAACAACAGAAAATCATGAGAACAATCAGTAGTAAATGTGGTTTATGTTAAATATGGATGTCTGTTTATGCAGATCATATAAAAATGTGTTTTAAGGCAGAACCAAAACTGTGAAAGCAACAACTAATATACACATAGGTCATTAGAGTATGAAGAAAAAGACATAAGGAATGTTACGACTGTAGCTGTGATATTAATCATAGCTTCATATTGTGTTCCTGTGCTACATGCTAGACTTATTTGGAATATTTGAAGGTTTTGCACAAGGGAAAGGATAATTAGGAGAAGTACAGTATAATTAGACCACAGAACTAATCTGTTATACTAAATATCCCAATTTTGTCTGACATGATTATATGAAAAGGTTCTACAAAAATTCACTCAATTCAACATAGATATGATTTGATCAGCGGTTTTTCCTGTTCGGTCTACTAACAGTTGGGTTAGGGTTAGTCTCTCAAAAACCGTAACTTCATTTAACAATGAACAAAACAACAAGGATAATGTATGTATGAGGGTGCCAATACTTTTAAAACTATTTATTTCAATCATTCTGGAGGGCACTTGTCATTTTGCTGTGCATCAAAAAAATCCAATAATAATAATAATAATAATAATAATAATAATAATAATAATAATGGTATAGTAGTAATATTTTTCCTATTCGATGAAAACTTGAGCTTTAAATCATGATGATCCAATTTAAATGAATCACACTAACCTCGACTTGTGGCATATTTTAGTGGATGCTGAGCCTCAATGGAAAAAGACCAGGACTCGTGAGGAACTTAACCTGCTAAGGCACAATTTCTGCACCGGTGAACACAGTGATCCCAGGCGATGGACGGATATTCAGGCAGAATCCAGAGGTACTGAGGCTCCTCTTAAATGTTCTGTTCAATCTCATTATAACTTTGTGAAAGGTAAATATGATCAAAGTTATTCCTACAAAACTAACATTAGATTGAAACACACTGACAACCGAATGTACAAATGTAAACTTAACATGCTTGACATTCTGCCTGCTGAACTGAACAGTAAGTAACCCCAAGGTGCTGAGAGAACGACGCATGAGAAATGAATATAAACCTGAATATAGAGAACCAGATGCATTAAAGCGTTTAGCGTGTAAATAGCGTGTAATAGCGTGTAAATATGTTGCTGGTGCCAAAAACAAGTCATTTATTATTTTCAGACATTTGTCATTTTCCACTTTTCCTTTATATAACATGAACACTGACAACTGCAAGTGCAACCGTTCTTATTACTTGCACAGTTTGGCCAAAAGGTCGTTGTCACCTGACCATCACACCCATAAGCTGCAGCAAAGGTGAACGTACACACTTATTTTTGAAGTCTTTGTATTCTGTAGCATTAACAGTTTCCCTTCATTGGAACTAAAGGGATTAGATTCAAACAAGCATTTAGACTTACAGTGTATCCTCTGATGATCACACCTGTGTGTGTGTGTGTGTGTGTGTGTGTGTGTGCACTCATTACAAACCCATTACATTTTAGAATTAACACAGAGTCTCCCATTGCTATTATTACAGCCTCCACTCTTAGAAGAAGAAGAAGAAGAAGAAGCCTTTATTTTGTCACATCTACATTACAGCACAGTGAAATTCTTTCTTCACATATCACAACTTTGGGTCAGATAACAGGGTCAGATGTGATACAGCACCACTGGACCAAACAAGGTTAAGGGCCTCACTCAGAGGCCCAACAGTGGCAGCCTGACAGTGATGGGGCTTGAAACCGATCAACAACCCAGAACTTTAACCGCTTTGGTCCACCGCTGTCTGGCATTTCCTCTTACAGAAAGACTTTCCACTAGACTCAATCGAGAGCCTGGACGTCTTCCTGCATGTTAGTGCCACAAAAAATGATAACCATGAAGGCATGGACTGCCAAAAACTGATCAAGCTTCCTAAGTTAAGTTCTAACCTCAGTTCCACTTAAGAAGACTGGAACGAGTCGGGAAGTCAGCGGCACAGGAAGCCTTCTCACTTGACATCAGGCACAAATCCCTACAGCAATGTTCCAAAATCTAGTGCAAAGCCAGCAGCAATGGGGAGCCACCAATGTGTTGATACGAATAATTAATGGGTTTGGAATGAGCACACATGGGTGTGATGGTCAGGAGAGCAATGCTTGGTTGGATCTAGTCCCAAAAGTCTAGCTTGATGATACTACCTGAGATGAAAAAGAAGTGTTCTGTTATTGTAAGGTAGCCTCAGGAGAGAGACGTCGTTTGCAGTAGTATATCTGAAATATTTTGCCCTAGGTTCAAAGAGGATTATCAAACACTGCTTTTACAACTGTGCTCTAGACAAAATGGCTTCTACAAGATATGGGAAGTCTTTAAAATAGGCTTTGAACTAAACCTGAGAGAATTGCACACTCTTTTCACCAAACTTAACAATAGCTATATGCTACTGTGGACCCAATGCACATTTCCATATGAGGTGGCCTTGATGGAGCAGACATCATAATTGCATAAGGCAGGTCATAAATCTCCACTGGGTAGAAAACTTTACTTATTATAACATGGATTGGATGTCTGGGATTAGATTTCCCTGTCCATATGGGATCTGAAATGAAATCATATTAGGATATGCATTAAAAAAAAAAAAATTCAGTCCAACATGATCGACATTTTTTTTAAAAGAACAATAAGCCTGTGTCTCTTTGCTGAAATCTTCCCAGGTGTAGCTCCATATTTGTTTTGGGTCCGTCTTGTGTTTGGATGGAACGCTTTAAACCGCTCTTCTTATACTGTGGTATTATGGGAAAGACACAGACTTTGTGAAAGTCCCTTTCTGAGTGTCGTCACTTTAAACGTGTCCCACTGATGAAGTTGTACACCAGAAACTGTGAGGTTCCACAGTAATGTGTGGCGAAAAGCTTGCCGTCGGGTGTCGGGTCTGAGAAAGCGATCTCATCTTTGCTTAAGTGCGACCCGTAGATGAAATTGTTCCTGAAATAGAAAAACAAACTGAGTGCTAACATGAGATTACAATAAAAGATTACATGTAGACAAGATGATGGATTTCCCAGTTAAATATATGAAATAAAGAAGTCTGTATTGACTCAGACTGAGCTTAAGTCTTTATAATATACACAGATGAGACTGACAGGTGAAGTAAATAACACTGATTCATCACAGCACCTGTTAGTGCTCATAATGTAAAGTCAACACTTTGTCCTTAAGGTCGATGTGTTAGAAAAATGGGTAAGTGTAAAGTACTGAAGTGAGTTAGACAAGAGGAGATTGTGATGGACCAGTGGGTCAGAGTCTGATCAGTGCTGAACCGGCGACAGGGTCAGGGTTAAAGGTTAAAGGTTAAAGAGCTTTAACACGTGTACCTACAGAGCTTTAACATGTGTACCTACAGAGCTTTAACACGTGTACCTACAGAGCTTTAACACGTGTACCTAAAGAGCTTTAACACGTGTATCTAAAGAGCTTTAACACGTGTACATAAAGAGCTTTAACACGTGTACCTAAAGAGCTTTAACACGTGTACCTAAAGAGCTTTAACACGTGTACCTAAAGAGCTTTAACACGTGTACCTACAGAGCTTTAACACGTGTACCTAAAGAGCTTTAACACGTGTACCTACAGAGCTTTAACACGTGTACCTAAAGAGCTTTAACACGTGTACCTACAGAGCTTTAACACGTGTACCTACAGAGCTTTAACACGTGTACCTACAGAGCTTTAACACCTAAAGGACTAATCAGACTGCACCATGTTATGTATGTTGATTTACTAAAAGTGTTGTGCACTGATGAAGTGTTCTGTAACAGCTGACGCTCACCTGAGACACTCAATCATTCGTGAGGCAATGCCTCTCCTTCTCATCATGCTGAAAACCCAAATGCGACTGATCCCACACACTGCTGGCTCTGGGACAGTAGAACAACACCAGGCTCTCTGGCGCTCAAACATCACCTTCTCCCTCTCCGACCCGTCTGGCACTGGCTCTTCTATCACCCTGTAACCCTGTATACAGGAAGGAATACAGGAGTTTTAGTTAACGTTTTAAACCCTTTTTTTTTATATACATATTAAATATTCTTTGCACACACACACACACACACACACACCAATCAGCCATAATATTAAGACCACTGACATGTTTACTGAATATGGTTTGATCCCCTTGTTACAGTGGTTATGGTTACAGTGACCCCTGTAGGTTATATCAGTCCTTGAGGTTGATGTATTGTACCCAGTGATTACTACCTACCAGCAGAAACAGGGCTCATTGATGTGTGTGTAGGGAAACAAAGACGCAGCCATAATGAACTGTGTATTCTGAACATAATGAACTGTGTATTCTGAACCCTTTCTGTTCCACACAACCATTTCTGCTGCAGTAGCTCCTGTGTGAGATTGGACCAGAGAGTCTAGCCTTCACTCTGCAGGCTTTAGGAGATATTCTGACTTTTAACTAATTCATCTCATCACTTTTTACATTCTATACCATCTATCCATCGTTCATATAAAGACCCAAAGTCATATAAAGACAAGTCATGAATCCTGCAGCTAGGTACTAATGTAAGGTTGTAATGCTGGTGTATAAAGAGAGCAGGCTGTAAGCAGAGCTCCTACAAATGATGGCCTTAAGAGTCAACAGATATTATGAGACTGGTAGGATTTTTCTCTCTCCAGAGACTAAAGACTGGCTTATAGGTTGGTTTGGTTTTCTAAAACATCTGATCGACTTTCGTTTTTTGTGTTTTGATCTCATTTTCTTTTAATATCTTGTGAAGGAAGGACGCCACTAACATCACTAACTAACATCACTAACATAATTTCTCTTTATATTTTGGCAGAAATGCTGCAAAATATTATTATTATTATTATTATTATTATTATTATACATTTTTTAATTGTATACATGAGCCATTTAAACCTGTGCATGAACATACACACACAAATATGTAGAAAATGAATGTAAGTGTTTGTAAATCTGTGTGAAGTTTTAGTTTGGTGATTATTTGACTAACAGCTGGTGACTGAAGCCTGCTGTTGTATGGATTATTTCTCTCTGTAGGATGTCACTAGTGTGTCCTGCAGCTCATATTTAAACTGTTGTCACATGTTCATGATACCGGACAAACAAAGCTCTTAAAAAATAATAATACAAAACTCTCTCATTCATTCATCTTCTACCACTTATCTGAACTACCTCGGGTCACGGGGAGCCTGTGCCTATCTCAGGCATCATCGGGCATCAAGGCAGGATACACCCTGGACGGAGTGCCAACCCATCACAGGGCACACACACACACACACACACACACACTCTCATTCACTCACACAATCACACACTACAGACAATTTTCCAGAGATGCCAATCAACCTACCATGCATGTCTTTGGACCGGGGGAGGAAACCGGAGTACCCGGAGGAAACCCCCGAGGCACAGGGAGAACATGCAAACTCCACACACACAAGGTGGAGGCGGGAATCGAACCCCAACCCTGGAGGTGTGAGGCGAACGTGCTAACTACTAAGCCACCGTGTCCCCATAATACAAAACATTCAACAAAATAAAAAAAAAAAAAAAAACAGCCCTCTGACCTCCTGAATGTGTTCAGCGATCAGACACCCCGTCACCTTCTTGTCATTTGAAATGAAGAGGAAGGTTTTGGTCTGTGAAGGAACCTCAGTCTCCACTTGCTGGAATCCCAGATCGTTGTCCACCATTTCTCTGATCTCCTCCACCTCAAAGCACACAACAAACAAAGTCTCCTGATTTGCTAAAGCTTTAATTTGGCACCAAGACCAAAGATTGCTGAACAACTAGAGCACAAAGATTCATGGGGAATTCATTTACCTTCTTCAGTGCATATTTAGGATCATCTGGGAGAACAAGTATAATCTTGCCATCTGGATATTCCCCTAAAATCCTCTCTTTCTTCCAACCCTGTAAGAGATTCAAAATAACCTGTACTGATATCCAAAAAACAGGCAGGCCATCAGATTAAATTGATCTAAACTGTAATATCCAGTAAGTTAAGCTAAAATGCGCACCACGTATCTGACAGCGCTGATGAACTGGTTGTGGAAGAGCAGGTGCTGGGTCTCGTCCTCGGTGGTGGAAGGAGAATACAGCATCCCACACACGTTACAGGTCGTGGCTCCAAATGCAGTCTGGGTTTTGTCCTTTTTACACCATATACATCACACACACATATACATCACACACACATATACATCATACACACATATACATCACACACACATATACATCACACACACATATACATCACACACACATATACATCACACACACATATACATCATACACACATATACATCACACACACATATACATCATACACACATATACATCACACACACATATACATCATACACACATATACATCATACACACATATACATCATACACACATATACATCACACACACATATACATCACACACACATATACATCACACACATATACATCACACACACATATACATCACACACACATATACATCATACACACATATACATCACACACATATACATCACACACATATATACATCACACACATATACATCACACACACATATACATCACACACACATATACATCACACACATATACATCACACACACATATACATCACACACACATATACATCACACACACATATACATCACACACATATACATCACACACACATATACATCATACACACATATACATCATACACACATATACATCACACACACATATACATCACACACACATATACATCACACACATATACATCATACACACATATACATCACACACACATATACATCATACACACATATACATCACACACACATATACATCACACACACATATACATCACACACACATATACATCATACACACATATACATCACACACACATATACATCACACACACATATACATCACACACATATACATCACACACACATATACATCACACACACATATACATCACACACACATATACATCACACACACATATACATCATACACACATATACATCACACACACAGATACATCACACACACATATACATCACACACACATATACATCATACACACATATACATCACACACACATATACATCACACACACATATACATCACACACATATACATCACACACACATATACATCACACACACATATACATCACACACACATATACATCACACACATATACATCATACACACATATACATCACACACACATATACATCACACACACATATACATCACACACACATATACATCACACACACATATACATCGTAAACATTTAACTAATACTGTGTGCAACTTGAAATAGAAAACATTTCAATAAAAATCTATGGCACACTAACAGCTGCACAAGTGATAGAAAAATAAATAATAATTATACTTGGATTTATATAAAACATTCACTAGTTACACAGAAATCCTAAGAATCTATAACCCTGACTTCTTGTAGCTTAAATGAAATGAAACTTACGGTGGTTTTTTGCTCTCCTTCGAGTCTTGTAGCCCTTAAATTATTGGTCGCCTCATTGCTCAGCTCTGCGTCTGACCCACAGCTGCCCCTTAAACAAACATGTCAATATCAATGAACTGATGAGAAATACCCCTTTAACAGGAGTGGAGCACAGTGTGATCTCCTGTTGTAGCTCATCCACCACAAGGCTCAATGGTCTTTACATGCAGAGATGTTTATCTGATTTACAGACTTATAGAAACAATAAAAATATGAAAGTATAAAATTAAATTATTATTTATCTCTAACATCGATCTCTAATGATCAAGACTGATGTGACGGTGGTGAGGAAAAACTCCCTGAGATGATATGAGGAAGAAACCTTGAGAGGAACCAGACTCAGAAGTGAACCTCATCCTCATCTTACCTCATGTTACCTCATGTCAATGTAAATAATGTCATTTCTACACCAGTTTACAGTCCATGAGCTCCTGAGGAACTAACAGGTCAGAGTCATTTCTGAGCTCATTACAGACTTAACACTAATTCCTTCCTGCTGATGTCTTCAGATGTTCACTGATGTAGACCTGAGCACTCTATCCACAGTAATCCTATGAGTCACGGGCTGTCCGTGCAGATCTACACCATCAGAGTGCACCATCAAGTGACGGGACTCAAGCAGGAGTAGATATGGAGCGGTTGATGTCACCATGATCACCATGATCACATTTTCTTCAAGTTAACTTGTGCAACATGATTGTACAGGTGTACATAATAAAGTGGGTGGAGGAATCTCTCATTATAAAGCATTCCAAAGACAGGAAATGGCACGATACCTGTTTGTGGGTTCTGAATTTTCTGTTGAAGTCGTTTGACAACCGTCCTGTTGGTTAGAGGACTTGATACCTGTAGATACTATAAACAGAAAAATAACATGTCATGGGTTTGTGGGTCTTTTGTGTTTATTAACAAAAAGAACACATCGTTGGTGTAGACAGTCTATGTTAATGTTTACCTGGAGGAGTCTTGATGTTCATTTGCTTTTCCAGTGTCCTAGACGACTCCACAGCCAAAGCTGAGGGTTGCTCCGTTCGACCCTATGAAAGAACATGGAATAACTGTGTGTATGGTTTGTGTGAATGTTTGTTGATTACTGAGTGTAATAGTGAGAGTCAGAGGCAAAATAAGAGCAACGTGACATTCACATCTTAGATGTCTTTACCTCCTGTTTGGGAACAGCTGGCTTGCTCGTCTCTTCACTTGGCTCATCCAGCTCAAAGTCATCTGGTGAGTATTTGGGTCTGGGATTATATGGTTTATACTCCACAACAGGCCTCGGTTTTAAACTGGTAACACCATTGGGCATGGGTGGTGCCATAGCAGGGAGCGTTCTCCTGCATTCGCTGGATCTCACTTTCAATACACTCACTGGAGCAAGTGGTATAGGAGAATGAGGAGGAGGTGGAGGAGTAGGAGGAGGAAGAAGAGGAGGAGGAAGAGGAGGAGGAGGACTGACTTGGCTGGTTGATACCGAAACAGGTAAAATCTGTTCGGAGTCCTTTGATTCGTCCTGATTAGCCTGATCTGATTTCAGCTTTTTAACACGCGTCCATGTCAGTTTGTCCCTCTGCAGCTCAACCTGTCTCAGTTTCTGGAATCGGGACAGCTTCTTTTTCTCTTGGGTTTTCAGTGGGATGGACACTTGGCTGAGGAAGAAGCGTTTCTTAGGAGTGCTCTCATGTGCCTCGTGTTCTGACGTCTCCTCGGTGAGGGTTTCTGGGAAGGAGAGGTCACTGGAAACGACAGGAATCGTGGCGTTCTCTTCCTCACTCGTACACTGAATCGTCTCACCGGATTCCTCGCCGTCTCCTGTCTCCACATTCTCTTCTTTCGCTGCCGTTGTGTCAGATGCTATGTCGTCTGCGATTTCCTCACACAGAGCCAGGAGATTGAGCTGCTTGGGAGGTGGCCTCCTGGCAGCAGCTGCTCTCTCCTTAGCCATTGCTGCCAGACGAGCCTTGGTTCTGGCCTGAGGGTTCATTGCTTGCTTCTTAGGAGTTTCTGCACTGGCCTGTGCGAGAGAACCTTGCGTGGAGTCTTTTGCGCTGTCTTGGGGCAGAGAAGGAGTTGATGTACTCTCCTTGCATACCACAGCTTTGCTGGTTTCTTTCAGTCCCATCAATTCCTGCAAGTCCTGGGGCGGCTGCTCGTTACTGTCTAAGGCACTGAGGTCGCAAGCCACTTCTTCCAACGTTTCGAT
>NC_083464.1:32602867-32637867 GCF_030014155.1 Tachysurus vachellii
TCCTGAGGTAAAGTGAGAGACTTTATGCTTGTTGTCCTGAGGTAAAGTGAGAGACATTAAGCTTGTTGTCCTGAGGTAAAGTGAGAGACATTAAGCTTGTTGTCCTGAGGTAAAGTGAGAGACATTAAGCTTGTTGTCCTGAGGTAAAGTGAGAGACATTAAGCTTGTTGTCCTGAGGTAAAGTGAGAGACTTTATGCTTGTTGTCCTGAGGTAAAGTGAGAGACATTAAGCTTGTTGTCCTGAGGTAAAGTGAGAGACATTAAGCTTGTTGTCCTGAGGTAAAGTGAGAGACATTAAGCTTGTTGTCCTGAGGTAAAGTGAGCGACATTAAGCTTGTTGTTGTCCTGAGGTAAAGTGAGCGACATTAAGCTTGTTGTCCTGAGGTAAAGTGAGCGACATTAAGCTTGTTGTCCTGAGGTAAAGTGAGCGACATTAAGCTTGTTGTCCTGAGGTAAAGTGAGAGACTTTACGTTTGTTGTCCTGAGGTAAAGTGAGAGACTTTACGTTTGTTGTTGTCCTGAGGTAAAGTGAGAGACATTAAGCTTGTTGTCCTGAGGTAAAGTGAGCGACATTAAGCTTGTTGTCCTGAGGTAAAGTGAGCGACTTTAAGCTTGTTGTCCTGAGGTAAAGTGAGAGACTTTAAGCTTGTTGTTGTCCTGAGGTAAAGTGAGAGGCTTTAAGCTTGTTGTTGTCCTAAGGTAAAGTGAGAGACTTTATGCTTGTCCTGAGGTAAAGTGAGAGACTTTATGCTTGTTGTCCTGAGGTAAAGTGAGATACTTTATGCTTGTTGTCCTAAGGTAAAGTGAGCGACATTAAGCTTGTTGTCCTGAGGTAAAGTGAGAGACTTTAAGCTTGTTGTTGTCCTGAGGTAAAGTGAGAGACTTTACGTTTGTTGTTGTCCTGAGGTAAAGTGAGAGACATTAAGCTTGTTGTCCTGAGGTAAAGTGAGCGACATTAAGCTTGTTGTCCTGAGGTAAAGTGAGCGACTTTAAGCTTGTTGTCCTGAGGTAAAGTGAGAGACTTTAAGCTTGTTGTTGTCCTGAGGTAAAGTGAGAGGCTTTAAGCTTGTTGTTGTCCTGAGGTAAAGTGAGAGACTTTACGTTTGTTGTTGTCCTGAGGTAAAGTGAGAGACATTAAGCTTGTTGTCCTGAGGTAAAGCAAGAGACATTAAGCTTGTTGTCCTGAGGTAAAAGTGAGAGACATTAAGCTTGTTGTCCTGAGGTAAAGTGAGAGACTTTATGCTTGTTGTCCTGAGGTAAAGTGAGAGACATTAAGCTTGTTGTCCTGAGGTAAAGTGAGAGACATTAAGCTTGTTGTCCTGAGGTAAAGTGAGAGACATTAAGCTTGTTGTCCTGAGGTAAAGTGAGAGACATTAAGCTTGTTGTCCTGAGGTAAAGTGAGAGACTTTATGCTTGTTGTCCTGAGGTAAAGTGAGAGACATTAAGCTTGTTGTCCTGAGGTAAAGTGAGAGACATTAAGCTTGTTGTCCTGAGGTAAAGTGAGAGACATTAAGCTTGTTGTCCTGAGGTAAAGTGAGAGACTTTATGCTTGTTGTCCTGAGGTAAAGTGAGAGACTTTACGTTTGTTGTCCTAAGGTGAAGGATGAGTGGCTCTCAGTGTCCTGATGAAGTCCTCACACCAGGCAGCAGCGCAGGAGCCGCCGAGAGCATGAGGATGTTCCATGACCTGCTCGAGCGCCTCAGAGATTGTCATGCTAATGCAGTGCAAGGTCCTTTTTATAATAATGAAATATTTCACATTAATACTAACACCACATACTTATAACAGTGACTGGGAGTAATAACAGAATATGTGCTCTGATGTAGATATGAAGCTTTAGCAGGTGTTCAGTAGCTCCATTATAATAGCTGTTGTTTTTATTCCTGTCAGAATTGCAGTTAAAGGTGAATAAACTGAAGAAAGAACGTTGTTGGTAAGTAACATCACATGTACATGTTTATTCAGGTGGTTCTGATCCAATTCATTCAGTAACTACTGCAGATGTAAAGTGTACAAAAGATAATAAACAGAATTCTACTTATAATACATTTGAGTAATGCCAATTACTACATACATAATTAACAGTTGACACTTTATCACAGAGCATGTCGTTATACACAAAAATGCAAATAGATAATCTTTACACAATCGGTCCAGGTTGTTGTTTAAGGATGTGATTATAAGGACAGTTATTTTTTGTGTCTGCTCGTTATCTTCATTAGTGATGCCCAAAGACTGGAGGAGTTTTATAAAAAGAATCAGCATTTACGTGAGCAGCAGAAGACCATGCAGGACTCCATCAGACTACTGCAGGAAAGGTTCTTCATACAGCTCTGTTTTATACTTTCCTCATAAAAACACGTGCATATAAGATAAGATAAGATTTACTCTATTTCTGTAAGACTGTTTTATTGCTCATTGTCATACCGTGTTCTGTTCTTCTGTACTAGTTTTCATTCATTAGCCTCTTTTTTTCTGTGTGCTCTTTCGAACCACTCCAGGAAAAGCCCAAAGTGGATTTTAATCTTTTATTAAATCTCTGAGGATTTTTATTGGCCAGTTTAAAGCAGGTTTGCATGAGAGGCAGGTGGAATCTTAACCAAGCTACTCTAACTAGAGGGTTAACTGGGTCTCTGAAAGCACAGAGAGATACAAACTTGTGCTATCTGCCATTTCGTCCTGCCTTGGCCCTCTCTCGACCGCACCGCATGGACTTTCTGGTGACGTTAATAACACTTATAAAGATTGGGCTAAGCTACGTATCAGCTGTTAGAAGAAGAAGAAGAAGAAGAGGCCTTTATTGTCACATCTACATTACAGCACAGTGAAATTCTTACTTTACACATCCCAACTTTGGAGATTGGGGTCAGAGCACAGGGATAGTCATAATACAGAACCACTAGAGATTCATACTCTTAATGTATTATTCAGCTGTATTTAGCATAATCCAGACACGTGCAAACGTTCTGCCCTGGGTACAGACGTTACTCGTTGGGCCTTTTGGAAAAATGAACCCAAGAATATTTCTTAGTGCAAGCCTGAGGGAGTCCTTTCACACCAAGGGCTCGTGTAGCGCTGCACCATCAGAGAAGCTTTGCCTACATGCTGGGGAATGGTGTCATGCCACAGGGGTCTGATTTCTTTAGACTGCAAACTTCAGGTCTCCCCAATATTGGACCCCAGCAAAGCTCTGAATCAGGAGGTTTACTTTTGCTATGCTTTATGCTAGGGCTGGAATTTAACAAATAGAAATAGGACGAATAAAACTTAAATTATATTTTGTTTAATGACTTAGTGTTTAGCACTAATGATCTTGTTTTAATGTTCAGTAGCAATTATTTTATACATGTTTATACAGTATATGTGTGTGTGATATATGTGATAAATATGTTACTAGATTACAATCCGGACCATGTGATCGCTGCAGAGAAACAGAAAAGCAGGTGGAAAAAACACAAGATGCAGTTGAATATCTTCCGATCCTGAATGAACTCCGTAAGTACGCGCTCGCCTCTCTTTCTGGACTACAGCGCAGTAGTTATTTATTCTACTGCTTGGACAATTTCATCACTTTTTTCAGTGGTGTTTTATCTTTGTACATGTTGATGTTTAGAATCTGAGAGAAATCTGCTTAAAGAGGAGAACAGGAAGCTCCGTCTTCAGCTTGAGCAATCACGTGGACAAATGTAAGTGAAATGAACACGTGCCTCACGTTACTGTACAAGCAGCACATTTTATATTGACAAAATGGAGTGGGGTGTCGACGGAGTGGGGTGTCGACGGAGTGGGGTGTCGACGGAGTGGGGTGTTGTTGCTGCATAGATATTGGCACCTTAATGGTTGCCACACTCTTGGTCTAGGTTTTAATTCATTCCATGCTTTCATGCATATGATCTTTACTCTATTAGGAAAACATGTAACTACCTGAACACACTGCTGCTCATCAAGGTCTATTGATGCTTGATTCATTTATCCAAAACACAAACACTACTTCAATTGGTGTGTTCTGAGATACCGAGCTCTTTACATAATTTAGCAAAAGGCAAGGATAACTGGTGAAGTCTCTCCTACACAACTTTAGGTTCATTTAGGAAATTATTCTTAATTTTTTTTCTGCTGTCACTTTCATTTACACCAACACAGATCAAGACTGATTCACAATCACTAAAGCTTCCTAAGCAGGCAGATTGATCTGTTCAGTTTGCTTGATGTTATAATGCAGTGATAATTTTTTTTAGCAGTGTATAAATCAGTCTCACAGACTGTTGAGTTGTATAAAGGATGTTGACGGACGTCTGTTTGATGGTTATTAATTTCTGTGAGCATCGATGTTTTAGTTTCCAGCAGACCTCAGAGCCGGAGGAAGGCGTGATCCCAGACTCGCCAAAGCAGCCGCTGTCCTTTCCTGTTGTCAACAAGATGAAGCGCAAGAGAGATCAGAGTCATGTTCGCTATACTGAAAAACTGCTAGCATTAACTGGTTAGTCGTACAGAAAGTACAGTCACACGCACACTATGTTCTTTTTTTAAACCCTGCTGAAAAACCCTTGAACAACATACGATGGTAAAAAAAGATAAAGACAAACCAGAATAATGGAAAGATTAGGGTATGAAGAAGGAAATGAACCGCTCCAGATCTGAAGCAGTACCACCTCATCTTATGGTGTGGGCATGTAAGGCTGTATTTATTTATGATGTGACTAATGAATAAGGCAAAAGTGTAGCATCACTAGAGAGAAACCCACTGGCTGGTGATGTCTGTGGGTCTTTGACTGTTAAAGGTTTTATTCATTATTTAATTTTAATTAATGACTTTCACATAAAGTATGAAGGACATTATTATTTTATTTATAGTTTTGTGTTCTATAGACCCCCAGAATAGAGAGCAGGCCACACCGCCGGACTTCCCTGCCGAAGCTGTGCTTGTTCCAGAGACATGTGATCTGGATGTCACGTGTATTTCAAGTAAGAACTTTATTAATTGAATAAATAATGGCCAAAACCATGTGACAGCAAACTACATATGACATCATTCTCAATATTTATTAATGATCAGAAGGGATAAGTGTCATTTTAAAGTGTAATTACTTCCACATCTTTATTCTCTGCTGTGACTTTTCTAGTCATTCAATCCTTAATCAGTTGTCTGATGGTTTATGCAGAGAGCAACGCTAAGATTCATGGCAGAACTGTGGTTGCAGAAAGTTGCTGTGTAGACCTACATACTGAGCAGGTTTGTTGTAAAGGTTCTCGCTTTTTTTCATGTTTTAACATGAAATAAATAAATATATATATATATATATATATATATATATATATATAGGAACTGCTTTTTTTTTTATGATGCCATACTAAAGGAAATAGTAGGTTAGGGATGTTATTGCTGTATGAATGAATAATATAAACTCTACACATGCTACATTTGGAATGTATTGCTGTAAGTTGTGACCAAAGTGTGAATTTACTTTGTTTAAGCATCTCTTGTTTTCAGATGCTCGAGAGTGATGTAAACTCTGAGAGCTTTCTCAGTCAACCTAAGCACAAGTCAAACAATCTCACTCGGTAAATAGAGATTCCCAGCTGCATGTCCTCACTTCAGCTAGACTCGTCTTTAACGTACAACAGAAATAAGTTTAGACCTCTTGAGGGAGGGAAGCAAAAGCACAGACTTGTCTCTTCTCCGTCCTAATAGTTGTCCGGGTGCCGAAGAGCAGAATAAGGGGAAGACTCAGGATGGGATGAAGTCTTCACAGAAACAGACTGGCACTCACCTTGAGCAGGTAAATGTTCATGTAATACAATGTTTTAGGTGTTTGTGCTGCTTAGAACCAGCTGTGTAGTTCATCCAGGATCAACTCTGCACTTCTCTCATCATTCCATTTGGGAGTTATTTATAAGATTAACTTATAAATACATATTTCAAGGACGCATGCAAAAGAAGAAGCTGGGAGACAGAACAGACTGAGTTTGATACTCCGTGTCCACGTACTCCGAGACAGGATTCTAGTCCAAATGGTATGTCTACAACTTCCACTAATATGAATTATTAATTTTTTTCTATTTTGCTGTATTGCAATCAACCCTGATTTTTTTCCCCCTACATTACACACATTTCACTATTCAACAGTTATTCATACTCATTTTAAACGTCACTGTATTCACAGGCATATTTTTTTGTATTTGTTTACTTTTTCCCATATTTCTTATTTATTTTACCTTGAACAGCTTCCCGTCTTTATTGTACAGCAGACTATTTTATTCTTGTACTTAAATTCTTTTATGCAGTCGTAAAAGCATTTCACTGCATGTCGTACTGTGTAAGATTGTGTACGAGCGTTGTGTTAAAACATCGTGCTTTCAAATTAACACAGTTCTGTCTCTTGCTACTTAAATAAATGAACACAGTAAAACATTTACAATTTTAAACATCATTTCAACATGATTAAAAACTACTTTTTTTCCGATCCTATACAGTAGAATTAGCAGCTTTCTGGATCTGTACAAATAATGAGATTTTCTCATTTTTCAGATGAGAGCTGGAGCATGGACCCAGGTGTTGGTCTGTCCCAGTATGACACCAGTACACTTCCTCATCCACAGGTACAAGTCTCAAAGAGAGAATTCTTTAGTTTGGGTGGTGTTTAAATCCTATTTTAGAAAAGTTTATTTTTAACATAAAACAAAGCATAATAATCTGATCTGGTTTAAGTGTTTGTGTTACTGTATTATTACAATCATTTATCACTTACATTGGATTTAGAAAGCTTTCAATCCACTTTAGTTGTTTTCAACAACTTTATTTTAACACTTTTTGTTTTCGTCATTATTTATTGTGGATTTTATTTAAAATTCTTATAACACGATGCAAGGGGGCACGGTGGCTTAGTGGTTAGCACGTTCGCCTCACACCTCTAGGGTTGGGGGTTCGATTCCCGCCTCCACCTTGTGTGTGTGGAGTTTGCATGTTCTCCCCATGCCTCGGGGGTTTCCTCCGGGTACTCCGGTTTCCTCCCCCGGTCCAAAGACATGCATGGTAGGTTGATTGGCATCTCTGGAAAATTGTCCCTAGTGTGTGATTGCGTGAGTGAATGAGAGTGTGTGTGTGTGCCCTGTGATGGGTTGGCACTCTGTCCAGGGTGTATCCTGCCTTGATGCCCAATGATGCCTGAGATAGGCACAGGCTCCCCGTGACCCGAGGTAGTTCGGATAAGCAGTAGAAGATGAATGAATGAATGAATGAATAACACGATGCATCAAAATACAGCACATCATAAACAGGACCTCATGGCAGAGTGACAAGACGTAAGAAACTTAAGTAAAAGGCATAAAGGACTTGTGTGGGAAAAGATTCTGTAATCTGGTCAAACACTGGTCACCTGGTCAGGACCATAACTGCTTCACAACAACAGTTCACCTGTCATCATGATGATCAGATAAGAGAGAACTTTATTAATCTTGAAGGAAATTCTTTTCCCAGAGACGGCTTACAAGTAAATGAAATATTTTATAGATACAAAAGGAGCTAAGAACATACTGCACCTCTCCAAAAAGATTTTTACAAAGTATTTAATAAAGGGATTGTGTTTGTTTGTGAAGAAGAAATTTAAGTTTTTATCTTTTTCTAATGTTAAAAATCAAATATCACCAATCAGTAAATATCAGTTTTTACAGAACTCTTTTTTCCTTTTTTCTTTCTCTCGCAGCCCAAAATACAGACTGAGACCGTAGACCTGGACTGCACATACGTGAGTCACAGTCTGCTAGTAGCTCATCGAAAGCAAACTGAATTGAACCAAACAAACGGCATCACAGGTATGTGCAAATCTATTGGCACTAACGTAGCAACATTAGATGTGTAACAACATGATTGCTTCCATTGCAGTGGCAGGAGAATTGCACAGATATTATATATACAATAATTACAAAGGTCAAGCACCTGGAGACAGTAATCATCTAAAGGGCACAGATACACAATGAAGGTTTAAACCTAAGACGTATTTGGGACCAAAAACTTCTTTTAGATTCTAGTCTTAATTAAGACTTAAAATGTTCTGTGAAGAATTCAAACTGCTGTGTCTTCATTACTCTTTCATTTATTATTATTGTTATTTCTTTTCTTTCTGTAGGAATAGGGCAGAAGGCTAATGACAGCTTAGCAAATATCTTTGATACCACTGGGCATGAAGATTATGAGTCTTGCCCTCAGGATGAGACAAGTGCCTTGGAGAAAGAGTATGTTCTAGAGAATGAGGAGGAAGAAGAATGGGAAGAACAGAACAAGGGCATGAAACACAATGAACAGATGGAGGAAGATGGAGAAGAAGCACAGTTTATGGATGGTAAAGACTTTTAACACAAGAAGCCCATGGCAACTTTTTTCCTCATGTCACAAACTCATCTACAGCAATGTAGATGTGTGTCTGGATAAGAAATGTCACTTACACACATTGAGCCACTGCCCATTATTTATGTTTATTGCAATAAGTTTTTGACATTGAAATTCATTATTTGTTTATAAAAGTTAATTTAAGATAAACTGAAATGCTGAACTTCCTCAGCCTAGATTCAGTGCCTGGCCTCACTACTACTAATGGCTAGGTGTCTAATTCTAGCACTATGGCAAGAATGACAAAGCTTCCTCCTCCTCCTCCGTGCGACAGTCACATATAAAGTATCGTATATTTGTAGATGAATTTTAATTTCTTTTACATTCTAATCACAACGTGTCCGTGCACATTTACTAATGCATGTTTTTGTACACAGAAGAGAAACCCGTTGGAGATCCTGCTGAGAGGTGAGAGTTATGATCAGGTCAGAAATATATGTACTGAATTTGTACAAACGAACGTTTGATCACGTCGTGTTCTTCACTTCTTCAGCGCTAAGAACACGTCTGTTGCTTGTGTGGTTGTTGTACGTAAGAAAGCTGAACGAAGGAAACTTCATGGCCACACATGCAAAGAATGTGAAATTGTGAGTAAAGTCTTTGTTCATCAGAATATTTATTCTCTCAAACTGCACCACGTATAAAAAAGTCTTTAAAAGCTCTGGACCATTTATTTAATACAATCATTTGGGTTTGGGATCAAAAGATAATTACGAGATGCTGAATTTCAGCTTTCATTTCCTGATATTTACACCAAGATGTGATGGACTATGTAGAACATAAACACCTTGAGTGCCAACCCCACCCCACCCCCCCTTTTTTTTTATTTGAGCGAAGGTAAAGGAACAGATCTTAAAGTAAATAACTTAATATTGTGTTGCATATCTCTTTCTTGCAACATGTGACTCACATGGTGACCCACTGATATCAGCAAACCATTGCATTGGATTATTGTGATGGTTTTCAGAATTGCACTGAAGCTTCTGTCTGTTTTTGGTTTGTTTTGGAGTTTCTCCCTTCAGTTTCTCTTCAGGAGGTGAAATGTTTTGTGATTGACTTGGTTGGTCTAAAACTTTCCACGTATTTTCCCTGTAAAGTTATTTTTTTTTGGCTCATTATCTTTCTGCATAATGAAGCTCGTCCCAGTTGAATTGAATGCATTTCTCTGTAATTTGGCAGGTTTCTGGTTTCTTCTGCTATCATCATTAGTTTCATCAACAATAAGACTCACCGTATCCTTAATCTTAGACCTAGTGAACCAGTATTGAAGTATTTATTGGTCTTCTAAGCAGTGTTGTACATGGCTGTGGATTAGGGCATCATAAAAGTAAACGCAGTGAAGGTTTGAGTCCATCCCAGAAGCCCGAGCCATGACACCACCCCCAGCCTGCTTAAACCAGGAGCTTGTTTACGATCATGATTCTTTCTTTCTCTGCATTTTCACCTTTAAACCTCTTTGGTTCATTTTGGCTCCAAAATGTTCATTTTGTTTTGGCTCGTCTGTATTTTCTGTGTAAATTCCAGTCCAGCCTTTCTTCAAGGCTCTCGTGATGTTTTTGTCATCAACTGCTGCTGTTTTCTTTGTCCTGTTCTTTTTGTTAGTACACCAGCAATTTCCTTCTTCTTCAGGACATTCCAAACTGTTGGATTGTTGTGTTTTTTTTTTTTTTATCCATTGCCTGGGCTGTGGCACAGATTTCAGTCTCAGCTTTTTTATCGGCCTTAGACAGCTCTCTGATTTAAAGATTGGTTTATCGTTTTTTTAAAAACAAATATATTCTTTACAAGTAAAAACCTTAATCTTTTTTTTTTAAAGCTGCTTAGTGACAAGTCCCAATGTGCACAAATAAAATGTAATTGAATGTTCTTATAGCGTTATCATTCCAAAATAGGTTCAAATAAAAGGTGCCATGTTCTAAGTTGTTAAACACAAGACACTTAGATGTAAAATCAGGAAATGAAACGAATCTTCAGTACAGCAGGAACAAAACAACTGGCCTTGGTGTTTCAGAGAGGACTGAGGTCACGTTCCAGATGAGAAATAACGGCAAATTTCTCACAATGTTAGATGTTTCAGCTGCAGTGCACTTCATAGGACACATCATAATTAACAGGATGGCACAATGTGTTCTTTAGTATTACAGGGACCTCCCAGAGGAAGAGAGACAGAAGAAACTGTCGTCCTGCTCACGGCATCGCTTTCGGTTTATTCCCCCTTCCACCCCAGAGAACTTCTGGGACGTGGGCTTCCCTTCTACACAGACCTGCATAGACAGAGGTACAGTGTTTAACAGAGTTTGACTAAACTCTAACAGAGTTAAACTACTATTCCATTGTACTGCTCACGTGTAAACCGTAAGACGCTTCGACCTACGTAATTTCCGCCTGGTGTTTATTTACTTTCTGGCTCTTTGAAACGTCGAGGAAGTGGAGCGAAGAAGAGGTTTTTAAATGAACCGACAGTGAGGTGGAGCTGCTGCAGTGAGTAACACAGGAGTTTAAAGAGAACACAGACTGGGAGACGCTGAAATAATGATGAATTAATTTTATTATTATTATTATATTATTGTCTGAAATGTTCTAGTGAAAATGTCCTCTATATAACTATAAATATCCCAATCAACACCCAGACATAATGTATTCCCAGTTACATGAAAACTGAACACAGACTGTAGATGGTACAGAATTCAAAAATGACTAACCTTGTAAATTCATGGCTCTTTTTTTTAATAGGATACATCAGAGAGGACAACCAGACAGATCCACGTTTGAGGAGGAAGAAACCGTACCATGCTACGTTCTCACCCAAAGCTTTGTAGCAGCATCTTGTTTCCCATAGAAGACACACAGGGATATTAATAGCCTCTGTGTACGGAACACTATTGCACTTTATCCTGTGGACAATACTGTAGAAATCCACTTTTACAAAGGGTTTCTAATTTGTGTTTACTATTTGATCCTGAATGTAAATATGAAGATTTTGTTTAAAATAAAATAAAAAAATAAAACAAAAAAACAAACATTTATATTATTTAATTTCATTACATGGGGGGCACGGTGTCTTAGTGTTATCACGTTCGATTCCCACCTCCACCTTGTGTGTGTGGAGTTTGCATGTTCTCCCCGTGCCTCGGGGGTTTCCTCCGGGTACTCCGGTTTCCTCCCCCGGTCCAAAGACATGCATGGTAGGTTGATTGGCATCTCTGGAAAATTGTCGTGTGTGTGTGTGTGTGTGTGTGTCCTGCGATGGGTTGGCACTCCGTCCAGGGTGTATCCTGCCTTGATGCCCGATGACGCCTGAGATAGGCACAGGCTCCCCGTGACCCGAGGTAGTTCGGATAAGTGGTAGAAGATGAATGAATGAGTTTCATTACATTTTCATTTGAAGAACAGAACACATTATGGTACAAAAAATGATTTGCTTTATTGAGTTTTGAGTTTAAAACAAACAACAACACACTCAGCATGTGATGTAACACTGAGTTCAGCTGAGAATATAAAATGTATAAAGACAAGTGAAAGTGGCAATACGACATGTAATGAAATACAGAACAAATTCTATACAGGTTTCTAATTCTCTGTGCTCTGAACCGTCATGATCATCAGCTCTTATGTGATATAAAGTTATAAAGAAAAGAATGATAAGGGAAGGTAGAGAATGTGAGCATGTGAGGAAATTTGTCTTCAGCTCTCCAGAACTCTGTTAGCGTGAATTACCAGCGCTTCACCGACATGGTTCACCAGGATGCTGTAAGAAGTTAATCCATGTCAGACTAAAGGCACTAATGAATCTGAACATATCCTGTTCTTATAAACACAGGATCACAATAATGAACTAATCACAAAAGATTTCTGAAGATTCTGAACCTTAAACTAAATGAATGAATAATGCGTCACCTCACCAGCATAACGTCAGAGGTCCGAAGTCTGCGCTGAATATAAAAATGGACAAACCAGAAGCCAGAATCTGTAAATGAGATGGAACAAACATTTATTAATACAAGACACAACAAAAATGAATAAACCTTTGCACAGTATTGTAAATACCATATAGGCACCATGGGGGTGGCAGCTTAATGAAGCAGAGAAAGGTGTAAAGACAGTGGAAGCTTAATAACTTCCTCCTGCTTAACTCTGCTTAACTTACATAACACACAGATAAAGACTAGCCTGTCTCTTCTTGTGCCCAGTGTGTGCCATCCAGTACTATTTACATATGAGCCTGTTTGGCCCAATAGGCGATGGATCATAATCATTAGTTATATTCTAACTGGCTACCAGACCACAACCCATTAAATGCCCCTCTATATGCCCCTCTATGAGAATATCACCAGGCCACAATCCAGGAAATGTCCCTCTACAATCACACTGATGGGCCATGAACCAATGAAATGCCCCTGAAATCCATCACCTGACTGGAATGCTTCAGAAAACCTTCTGGGAATCTTAAAAATAGACAGTAAAGAAATGAAACATCTCCGGCAAAGAAAAGGTGAAAAGTAAAGAATTATTCCTCCAAAAATTTCCAAGATATTTTCTTGGTTTAATATTATTTAATTAAAGACCCAATAATAATATTATTTCTAAGGCTATTACATTTGGAAGCTAGTAAAAAGTAAAACATTGACATCATCATTTTACATAATGTTAAAATGTCTGAAGGTGAATGTGGATAAATCATTTATATACTGTATGTCCAGTACGTACACAATAATGTCTTCTGGAGAGGAAAAGAAAAATGTCTCAATAACGATTCACTTCTCTCATTCGTTTGTTATGAAGGAGTATGAAAGACTATCTCTGACCTTGGCCAGGAAAAGCCAGACCGCACAGTGCAGCGAAGAAAGTCCGTTCTTCAGCTTTACAGATGACAGCACCAGAAAAAAGCTAAGTATAGCACTGTTGGAAAAAATGGGTTTTTCTATTATTCATAAGTTCGTCATACATCACTGGGTGTGACTTAATGTGTAGATATACAGAAACATCTCAGATTATTGGACAATCTCTCATATGAAATCTTTAGAATCACCGACAACAAATTTACCTCAAAGTTTATTTGGATTATGTGGAAGCTTCATACCTGGCAAAACATCCACTATGGAACTTGTAGGATGTACGGAAAGGAAACTCCAGAGCTCCAAAAAGATCGCCTGAGTAAACAAAAATGGACATTATCTCAAAGCAGCTAATAATAATGATGATGATGATAATAATAATAATAATAATAATAATAATAATAATAATCAAGCCTGAAGCAACATCCTGAGAAGATATGAGGATGAAACCTTGAGAGGAACCAGACTCATTGCTATATATAATAATGTAATATGCCACAGTTTAAAGAGACGCATGATGACGTATGAGGACCTGTTGGATGTGCTGCAGTGGCCAACAGCAAGATGCTTAGGGGGGAAAAAGAAAAGAAAAAGATGGATATATTTTTAAACGGCCAACTGATTACACTGTAGAATAAGTAGAAGAGTTTATTTACCTGACAATGTAGTTGATTAACTGTTGTTCAAGATCACTGAAAAAACAATACAAAATATTAACAAGAAATTTTACACACTAACGTCATGGACATGTAATGTTAATATCAAAAGATGAATCTGAGGCGATGGGTTAGAATATAAATTTACAAAAAGTATTCAGAAACAAATAAATAACACTTTATTTCTGGTTACTGTGGAATTCTATTTATTTGCGCTTTCAGTTTCTACCCCGTAGCCCACTAAAGACAGACAGGTTTGATGACGCGAAAGCTTTTGTGAGTTTTGTTGCTTTCTGTTGAGTTGAGAAAGTCTGAAAAGTGAACTAAATAAACATTTGCCCTGAACTCGGTTAAAGTTCTGCCCGTCTCCTGGGGTTCCACAGATACATCCATAGCTTGAACCTGTGATCCACTGCCATCCTCTTTTGTGATGCTTTTCTTGGCTTCTTCTGCAGTTTCAATCACTTGCTATTATGGACTGTGATGTCTCTCACCCTGCTCTGTGGAGGCTGCAGGTGATGTCGCTATTGTTTTAGGGATTTTCTTTTCAGCTGTAAAATAGTTATACCAGTGGTTTCTTTACTATTCAGTACATTTCAAATTGTATCGGCTAAACCCAGTGCTTGTGCAATGGTGCAAACAGATTTGACATCTTTTCTCAGCTTCAAAATGCTTTTATTTTCACCCATAGACAGCTCTCTGGTCTACACGGTGGCTTATCTTCATTTGACCACAAATGCAGTCTTCATAACACAAAACCCAGGACTCAGACTGAGAGCAGACATTCAGAGTTATGAATCAGTCTAACATGATTGACCTGGGCAAAAAATACAAATATATATATATATATACGATCATCTTTGTACTTAACTGTAAATAACAAATATTACAATAACAAACAATTCAGTAAAATACTTAAACACTAAAAGATTCTAAACACCAACCTCAGATGGCTAGGCTTCGAATTCCTCTGGAACACTTTGTATGACCCTGAAATAGTTTAAATATTATTATATTATACATCACTTCTTTTTAGTCCCCTTATGATCGCTACATAAATGTTGAATCTTAGCAATACTTTGTTACATTAAAACCGTTACTAAATTACGACAGACTGTCAGACACTCAGCGCAAAGCTTGGAAACACGTATAGTTAGCGTTAACATTTTCAGCAAACTGTACTACAGTAGTTTTTGTCTAGGAATCGGACCAAGCGGATTAGACTTCTCTCCTCCTGTACATCAATGAGCCTCAGGTGGTCCTCTGTCTTTGGACCACTGTTTATAGACACTGTGTACATGTCGCTCGAATCCTTACACTTGTCCATGTTTCCTGACTGTTGCCTAATACAGTGAGGAAAATAAGTATTTGAACACCCTGCTATTTTGCAAGTTCTCCCACTTAGAAATCATGGAGGGGTCTGAAATTGTCATCGTAGGTGCTCCACTGTGAGAGACATAATCTAAAAAAAAAATCCAGAAATCACAATGTATGTACCACTGTAACGAGATCATCGTTGTTATTCTCTTCACCTGTCACTGGTACTAATGTTATAGCTGATTGGTGTATAGAGCCAAAGAAATCATTAATAACTCATATTCTAGATTTCATAAGGTTCAAAACCAGAAAATGAAATAAACACACTCACCAACACAGCACAAGTGGATGACAGCCCAGACATAACCATTTACCCCAAACTGGAACAGAACATGTCAAACAGAGGAGAACCAAACTGACATCAGGAATAAATAAAGTTCAACACAAGCAAATTGTCTCTGTGTACAAATAACTTATAAGTCTATCCAGTAAAATCTGACCTACTTTGGCCCTATTCATCAAAATAGAAACACATCAGGAAAAGATGTAAAAAATTCCTTTTCAACTTCAGAGTTAAAGTTAAACCCTGTTTTACACTTGGCATGGTTTACAGTTTCATAAATGAATGTTCAAAACCTGCACAGGGTCAGACATGATACAGCACCACTGGAGCACTGAGGGTTAAGGGCCTCCCTCAAGGGCCCAACAGTGACAGATTGGCAGTGATGTGGATTGAACTCTGATCCTCTAATCAACAGCCCAGAGCTTTTACTACTCGAGTCACCACTGCCCAGGATTATATGTATTTCTTTCAGACTCTTTTTCAGTGAGGTCTAAAAATGAATTATGAACAATATTTCAAAAATATGTATTAAAAAAACAGCTTTAACGATATTGTTTTTATTTGGGTTGTTTTGTGTGTATAAAATATATAAAAGTTATTATACCTGAAGATTATGAAGTGCAAGTGTAACAGCTGACATCAGCACCAGGTTTTCACTTGAAATAATAAAAAGGAGAAACGCAAATAAAAGCCATCGTTACACTGAGAAATGACTAAATACAGGTCCATTATAACTGTGATTTTAATAAGAGACGCATGAGGCTGTCACACGTATCTGCTATTTTTACTTTAACCTGCTACCACTTACATAACAGACGTTCTGAATATAAATGAATCAAATGAATCTTTACCTGAACGTCTTCATCCATGATGACCGCTTTATAAAGTGCAAGCAGAAAATTAAAAACCAAAAAAGAACTGAAATAATTTAAATATATATCTACACACACACACACACACACACACACCTTAACAATAATCCAAAACTTTATAGAAGTAAGATATGTATGTTTAAGTATATAATAACCCGTGTGTATTAGTATTTACAGTGTTTTTTGCTCCTCACCTCTTTTTGAGTGAATCTAACAAGAAGAGAAAAGACCACTTCTGACACATTTTGTAAGACAAAAAAGACCGGGACGGGCTGGACACAAAACCAACAACAAGGTGAGACATCAGGTGGATTATAGACTCATTATCTGTACAGAAATGTCACACATACCAGGATGGACAAGGCTTTAGATCCACTGTAAATGTTCCCCAAAAACAGGACTGATGCTGGAAGCCAGGACACGGCTGCAGATCTAATCATTTTAATAAAGATCATAAATATCTGCTGTAATTGCCTCAGTTCTCAACTCACAGCAACATAAATAGGAACCAGCCTCATTTATCAAGCTTAATAAATACTAGTTTTTATTCAGAACTCAATCCTATGAGAAATGTGATATTTTCTTGGATCCTGAATTCACCTGGAAAAACTATTTATTTCCACCCATCCCAGTTTCCCAGTCACCCAAAGCAGAAGAGCTCCAGTGCAGGTTTGCCACCTGGTAGGCAGTGAATAACAGACAAAGTCACATGTGGATTGTGTTTGTTATTAACACAGATAAAGTCACATGTTATTAACACAGATAAAGTCACATGTTATTAACACAGATAAAGTCACATGTTATTAACACAGATAAAGTCACATGTTATTAACACAGATAAAGACGGTGTAAAGTCACATGTTATGAACTTTACCCCTAAATTCATACTTACCCCTGAAAGACGGTGGGAAATGTAAAGTTCAGGACAGAAAGCACATACTGCAAAAAGGAAACAAGTGTTTTAGCATTTAATGACAAGTCTGAATTGCACACATAAATGACATGATCACAGATCAGTGACATGAACAGTGACATGAACACAGAACAATGACATGATCATACATAAGTGACATGATAAGTGACATGAACAGTGACATGATCACAGATCAGTGACATGAACACAGAACAATGACATGAACACAGAACAATGACATGATCACACATAAGTGACATGAACAGTGACATGAACACAGATCAGTGACATGAACACAGAACAATGACATGAACACAGAACAATGACATGAACACAGAACAATGACATGATCACACATAAGTGACATGAACAGTGACATGAACAGTGACATGAACAGTGACATGAACAGTGACATGATCACACATAAGTGACATGAACACAGATCAGTGACATGATCAGTGACATGAACAGTGACATGATCACACATAAGTGACATGAACAGTGACATGATCAGTGACATGAACAGTGACATGAACACAGATCAGTGACATGAACAGTGACATGATCACAGATCAGTGACATGAACAGTGACATGAACACACATCAGAACACATAATATTGTTACTGAAGTAAATTTTCAGGCTGTTTTTATAACAATATTAATGTTTTTCACCTTATTTGTGAAACAGGATCCCACGAAAAAAATACAAAACAAAAGGCCTGGAATGACTCGTGATAAACTCATCGGTCAGAAATCTTTATTCTGCAGTAATTTTAAAAGTTTAATGTCAGTAAATCAATAATGTAATAAAAGTCCATTAAACTCAACTTTATCCATCTATCCACGTAAGCGATGATTAATAACTACTTCCGGTGTCAAGGTCAACTCGAGCCATACGTTGTTATTCTGGACTTATTATTAGTCACGAATAAATTGTTATAAAATTGTGGCAAAGAGTGGATTTTTTTTATTATAAAAAGAATAAATAGCATAATTTGTGAAATGATAATACATCCGAGTTTTTAATTAAAAATCACACATATGTACTTTTATTTTGAAAATTTTTTTGTGCCGACTGTCAGTTAAATAGACAAACACAGAGCTGTAACAAGCACAAAGTGTTGTGTCTGTTGTGTCTGTTGTGTTATTGTGGGCTTTTAGTTTAACTTCATCCCAACTTACACAACACTAATTGTGTTGACAAACTACAATAAGCTCTTTATCAGCTGTTAATTCAGTCATTTATCTTCCTCAGTTTACTCAGTTTACTCAGTCCGCCATTATGGAGCAGGTCAAAGAAATAAAGGTGAGTCTTGTTTTATTCCTCATAGTTATAGTGTGTGTGTGTGTGTGTGTGTGTGTGTGTGTGTGTGTGTGTATTAGTGTAAGTGATTATATTAGTGAGTTAGTGTTTATATCTGTGTGTGTGTGTGTGTGTGTGTGTGTGTGTGAGATTTATATTTATATTAGTATGTGAGTTAGTGTTTGTGTATGTGTTAGTGTGTTTGTGTGTTTATATTATTGTGTTAGTGTTTGTGTGTGATTATATTAGTGTGTGTTAGTGATTATATTAGTGTGTGTGTTTATATTAGTGTGTGTTTGTGTGTGTGTGTGTGTGTGTGTGTGTGATTTATATTTATATTAGTATGTGAGTTAGTGTTTGTGTATGTGTTAGTGTGTTTGTGTGTTTATATTATTGTGTTAGTGTTTGTGTGTGATTATATTAGTGTGTGTTAGTGATTATATTAGTGTGTGTGTTTATATTAGTGTGTGTTTGTGTGTGTGTGTGTGTGTGTGTGTGTGTGTTAGTGATTATATTAGTGTGTGTGTGTTTATATTAGTGTGTGTTTGTGTGTGTGTGTTAGTGATTATTAGTGTGTATGTGTTTATATTAGTGTGTGTGTGTTAGTGATTATTAGTGTGTGTGTGTGATTATATTATAATGTGAGTTAGTGTTAATGAGCTGATTTAGATGTTCAGGCCTATAACTACAGCTACACACTGACTGGCCTTATTGTAATGGTGACGTAATGTTTTTCCCTATGAGGGATTATTTAAAGCAGCCTTGGACTTTGAGCAACAGTAATGACGTGACAATGACGTCATCGCCAAGCACAGGGTTTTTCCGTGCGCGCACCCGCCTCGCGTGAACGCGCATTCAAATATAGTCGCTTTATAACGACAACCAACAAAGACCTTTTTCTTTCTTTTATGACATAAACATTCATCACTATCTGTAACTTCTGACTCTACCAAAGAATATTGATGTCCTTACAATCCAACTTAAATATAACAAGACAAACACTGATCATGACATGAGTGGCTTTGTGGTGTCTCTCTTTAGAACCCATGGGGTGCTGTAAATGTGGCAGCGAACACTTGTTCCCTGACAGATGTGATGAGTGAACAGCTGGCCAAGCAGCTACATGACGAATGTGACTCTTTCCTCACCTGCTCTGAGTGAGTCTAAGGACCATTGGCCTATTTAATGACCTGCCTTTTCTCTAGTAGCATCTAATGCCTCTCTTCTACAGAGCCTTGATTTATCAGTCCTTTCACACAGGTGTGTTTATCTTTCCCACAAAACTCCATGAAAGGTAACGAGGACAAAGGGCTGAAAATGTGCATGATGAGAGAAAAGGCTTACAGCAGACCGGCTTTTCCTCTGTTTATACGCGACATGTCGTAGATCAATGACTAGTTTTTATTTACTCTATGAATTTTGCTCACTTTCTTTATTTTTTAATATTCATTAATCAGTATTAATAAAATAAAAAGATTGTTTTATTAAACTTTCAGAAGAAAGAACAAATATGACGAAATGTGTTTGTATCCAAATTGATAATTTACTGTAAGCTAAGTCAGAAAAGTTGTATGGAAACTTTCTTAAGCTGAGTTTTGTTGTCAGTGACGTGGACCTGGCCGGTGTTACGCCGGATACAGATACATCCAGTGACCTGATGTTGGCTCAGATGCTTCAGATGGAGTTTGATAAGGAGTTTGACACACAATTACGCAGAGAAGAAAAGAAATTCAACGGAGAGAGCAAAGGTAAATAATCTTTCTTCACAAAGACCTACATGTTTCTCATGCCGTACATATTCTGTAAAGACTTACAGTGAGTGTGTGGGAGTTTAGTTTCTCTGATTTTGTGAATGAATTGAGCCTCTTTTCAGTTACCTATGTGTGAAAAAACACCATTCAGTTCACATTGTAAATTCATTAAAAGTGAGTTTTATGGTTTCATTTTCTAGCACAGTGTTATGAAATATTTAAGTTCATGAATTAATGGTCTTGTCTAGTGTCAGTTTCCTTTGAAAACTACCGCATGGTTCACCCATTTGAGGATAGTGACAGCTCTGATGATGGAGTTGATTGGCAGGACACACGCCATGACCCTTATTGCCTTGGTGAGTGTTTCGTTTTTTTCATATTTCATTTGTTTAACCATCTGCTCAAAGTAGCAAAGTGTACAAGACACGTAAATAAAGGAGCAAAGTCAAAGCTTAACCTGGGTCTGATGACTCATGAGTCACGAGTTGTGAGTCTGATGAGTCATTTTTATTCTACCAGTTTGTAATGTACCAGAAACAATACAGAACGGATTCAGTATTCAGTTTGTATTGCACTTTTCAGTGTTGGAGAGAGTCTGAGATGACCCTTTACTGCCATTTTTAATCTCCAATGCCCTTGATCTTATGTTTGATTAACAGAAAAGCCAACCACTACACCAAAGAAGGGATTTACAGGGAAAGGCAAGAACATTACCACGAAACATGACGAGGAGGTCTGCGGACGGAAAAACACTGCGCGTATGGATAATGTAAGTTAGTTTAATCTTACCGTGTTTAGATTATACAAAATGGGAAAATAGTCATTTTCTTGGCCACCTTTCCAACGTTCCTGATGCTCCCACCTACACAGATCAGCTTTAACACTAAAACTACCTGCCTAATATTGTAGCCCGGCTCGTGCTGCCTAAACAGCTTTGAGTCGCTGAGGCATGACATCTGGTTTCATTGCTCAGTGGTCCATTTCTGATGCTCGTCCCCATCTGAGGCACTTTGAACCCTCTGAACCTACACAGCCCTCGTGTTCTGACACTTCTGTCATTGCCACTATTTACTGCAATTTGTGCAACAGTAGCTTTTACGGTTGAAAAGACCAGACAGGCTAGCCTTCACTCCGCATGGGCAGTCATGATCTTCAGGGTCTCATGACCATGTTGCCAGTTCACAGGTTGAACTTCCTTGGACCACTTTTGGTAGCTAGTAATCTCACACATCTGGAACAGTCAAGTCAAGAAGCTTTTATTTTCATTTAAACCATTTATAGCTGACGTAGTACATGGTGAAATTAAACAGCGTATCTCCAGGACAGTGGTGCTAAATAAAACAACAACAGAGCTAAGGATTAAAAGTAAGCTGTCCAAGCCACATAAAGGGCATCGTGTGAAACCAGCAATAAACAAAATCTGGTGCAGACAGACAACACAAAACACGACAGGACTAATACACAAAATAGCTCCGACCACATTATACAGTACGTTGTGCAGAAATAGAGGACTGTAAACAAAGGGTTCTTGCTAACACATATATATACACTTATGTTCTAGCAGCAGTCAGATGATTGAATTGAAATGTGGTGTGCAGCACTGAGTGAATGTGTAAGACAGCATGTGCAAAAATAGCATATAAACAGTTCAATATGGGTGGTGCAGTAGAGGTGGATGTATATTGTGTTATATTGAGTGTTTGAAAGGCTCTGACTGAGTCATCTAGCCAGTTTAGACTCTTTCTGCTTTCATGACTGTTCACTTGCTGCATAATAGATCTCACTCTGACATGTTCCACTTTAACTAGATAATCAATGCCATTAACTTCATATCTCAGTGGTTTTAGTGTTAAGGCTGATCAGTGTATGCTAATAATAATATTTATATCAATTCATTGAGTAGTATATTTATTTCCATTTTCTTCATTCCTCTGCTTGACCTTTTTTCTCTACAGTATTCCTTCTCTAATGTCCCCTGTCTCTTTATGTTGTACAGTTTGCTCCAGAGGTTCATGTTGGTGATGGCATAAGCATGGACCTGAAGTTGTCTAATCATGTGTACAATGCTCTGAAAAGACATTGTCAAACTGAGCAGAGACGCAGTGCTCGACTTCATGAGAAAAAGGAGCACTCGACTGCTGTGAGTCCTATACAGTAATGCAGAGTGTTAGTGAACATCAGAACCTTTCTCATAGCACCTTACCAGCAGAAAACCCCTCAGTAAGGGTCAGGTTGTGTACCAGTGTGTACCAGTGTTGTACCGTGTACACTTCTGTGGTTCAGCACTTCAGATGAGGGAGTAAACAATGGCAGTTGAGAGACAATTCTTTGCAGTGTCCCTAAAGGCACAAATAATTCACATACGTGATCCTTCCCCAAACCTGTCCTAAAGTTTCCTGATGCAGTTGTCTAATGTTCATATGCTGTAAGAACACTGGAACTCAAGCATGGGAATGTCCCTGTGCACAGACTGGGGCCAATAAAGACATAGTATGCTAAGGTTCAGCATCAGTACCTGACGTCACTAATGCTCAGTGTTGAATGGGCATAAATTCCTACATCCACTTTCTAAAGTTTAGTGAGCAAAGGGAGAATAAATCTACATTAGGAGGTTAAAAAAGCACAGGTTTGATTGGTCAGTTATGATGTCTATGTTGTAGCCCAATGGTGAAGGTTGTTAGCTTCATATAAAAATGATTAATAAAGACAGAATTATGTTAACATAAAGGTATTACATTTGTATTTGATATATATTTTAATTGTTTCCATTGACAGGAGCAAGCAGTGGACTCCAAGACCAGATTGCTCATGTACAAAATGGTGAATGCAGGAATCCTGGAGAACATTAATGGATGCATCAGCACAGGAAAAGAGTCTGTGGTGTTTCATGCGGCTGGAGGGAGGTGAGTTCAGGCTCGAGGGTTAATGAAGGATACAAGAAACTCAGAATTTCCTCTTGTTTCAATCATTTATTTTACAAATTAATATTAGAAATATTGAATATGGATGTTGTGAGCTGATATTTTTAAATGTTCTTGACAAGCCACTTATAAATGAATCGGGTCATTTTCTTTTCACTATTCTGATACCTCACTAGTTTGGTTCATCAATAAAATGGACAAATTTCCATCTACCTCCACTAAATAAAGTTGTCTTGTGCATGAAATCACATACTTGTGCACTGCTCTAGTGTGTTATTGAGTACTAACACAAACCGTTTTTCCTATTAGAGGTAGCATTTGAATGTTAAACAGTGGTGTAATGGTGCCTGAGTGCAGACCCTTCTGCTTCACATCCAAAACATTTCCACGATAAACAAAGGATCTAAATTGGATTATTAGATGTTTATATGCTGCTCTAATTTGTCTCTCAGCTTTGAGGAGATGCTAATTCCAGAGGAGTGCGTCCTCAAGGTCTTCAAGACTACACTGAATGAGTTCAAGAACCGAGACAAATACATAAAAGATGATTACCGCTTTAAAGACCGTTTCAGTAAGCTGAATCCTCGTAAGATCATTCATCTGTGGGCTGAAAAGGAAATGCATAACCTGGCCAGGTACAACACAAGTGTCCAAAACTACACTATTACTAAGTCTATTATGTCTGTTACTATCTTTGAGGTTTAATTTAATACTGGTTTTTAGTTTTATGTTAACAGCATTGCATTCAGGTGCATAAATATTGGGACACTAGTAAAGTTAATTAAATTTAAGTACAGTCGAGTTCAGATATATGCACATATCTTTAAATGTAGTCATAAAGTATTTACAGTACCTTTTTATGTCCCCACCCTCTCTTTTTTAAGTGACTAAAAGTAATTAGATAAACTAGGATGAAAATAAATGACTGCCTAATATCCTATAATGTAACCCACTGACATGACCTTGGTTTCATGAAGTCTCGGGTTCTTTCCTGTTCAAGCTCTGCCAGGTCTTTATTGCAGCTGTCTTGTGTTTTGCCTTCAGTTTTACATTCAGTAAATGAAATGTGCGCTTAATTGTGAGCGGGTCGGGTGAGGGGTTCGGGTGAGGGGTTCGGGTGATTGGGTCGGGGACGGGGGTCGGGTACGGGGGTCGGGTACGGGGGTCGGGTACGGGGGACGGGGGACGGGGGTCGGGTGATCGGGTCGGGTGATCGGGTCGGGTGATCGGGTCGGGTGATCGGCTCGGGGGAGCGGCTCGGGGGAGCGGGTCGGGTGAGCGACAAAACATCTCTCTGAAGCATTAGAATCTGAGCAGATAACACAGACTTCTACACATCACCGGTCATCCTGATGCTTTTGTGAATGTTCACATGAAGACATATTAGGGAACCAGTTTAAGTGGCAGCCATTACATGTCCATGCCATAAGATGAGGTGATGTGCTTCAGGTCATGATATGTTTGGCTAAATCTAATCTGGTTTTCCTGTGTTGTGAAATAATGAGAGGAATAACACACATGGTCATGAAAGAGCTAAGTAGCTAATTTGTCTTAATTACTTTTGGTCTATTAAAGGAGGAGGGGACACACATGTAGCACCTCAAGGCTGCAATCCCTACAGCTTTAATCCTGATTCATTGTAAAAAACCTCAAAATAAAGTCAAATTAAATGAAATGTACTAAATTGTGTAGACAGCTACAATTACAGAAGCTTTGTCAATGTACATAATATGACCTTATTATGTCTTTATCTTGGTTGTGTAAACAGGATGAAGAAAGCTGGGATTCGCTGCCCAGATGTAGTGATTCTAAAGAAGCATATTCTCGTGATGTCTTTTATCGGTAAGAACCAGGTGCCAGCTCCTAAGATAAAAGATGCCATGCTGACTTCTGAGGACCTAAAGAATGCATATTTCCAAGTACTCGAGGTATAATTTTTTTGTTGTCAGTTTCCTGTTTACTACACACACTGTCCACTGTAATGGGAACACACGTATGTCTGCTTATTTATGTAGTTATCCAAACAGCCAATCAAGTGCCAGTAGCACGGTCACAGTGTAAAACATCATGCAGATATACGTGGGTCAAGAGCTTCAGTTAATAATTAATTACTCATCAGAGTGGGGAGAAAATCACTGTGGCTTTAACTATGGCAGGTTTGATTTTGACCATTTCAGATTTACGGCACTTGACAGACGATTATCTTATCCAGAGTGACATACAAAAGTGCCTTGAATTCTCCAGCAGTGAATACTTTAACACTGGTTCAGTAGGTTACAGACCAAGGATACAATCAGCCTAAAACTCTGTTCAGGGTTTTTTTAATATACACATAAAACAAACAGGGAAAATAAATGCTTTTTAAGGTTTCTGGAAGAGGTGGTTGTTTTGAAGATGGCCAGTGGTACAGAGGGAGCACAGCAGTGTGGAGAACTTCGTCAGGTTGAAAACAAGTCGTGAAGCTGCATTTTGGATCATTTGCCGAGGACAATTTGTGTCATATGTAGACCTGCCAGCAGTGCATTGCAGTAATCCAGTCTCAAAATGACAAGAGACTGAACAAGTACCTGAGCAGCCTGTGTGGACAAAAATGGCTAAATCCTTCTAATGTTGTAGAGAAGAAACCGACATGAGCGAGTCACATTAGCAACATGAGAGGAAAAGGACAGTTGATAGTCCATGGTTACCCCAAGGTTGTGAGCTGTGACTGAAGGGGAGGGATATTGCAAGATCTTGCATGACCTGGAATGAATCACCTGATGATCAGCAGTTCAGATTTGCTGGAGTTTCAGCTGAAGATCCGTCATCCACGATGATCTGTCCGACAGACATGCTGTGATCCTAACAGAAGCCGTTGTATCCGAGGGAGGGAAGATAAATATAAGTGTCATCAGCATAGCAGTGGTAAGAGAAACCATGTGAGGTTAGATCTTTGCCAGGAAAATAAGTATATAGGGAGAAAAGGAGAGGACAAATACTGAGCCCTGTGGGACACCAGTGGAGCAGCTGTCACTACCCTCAATGTTACCTGATTTGAGCGACCTTCCATTTAGGTAGCATATCCATAACATATCCATCCTTAAGGAGAACAAAACACCACATAGGGTTCCATTTCATTGTGGTTATCTTGAGTTATATCCCATTGTCTTTGTCCTCTGTCCTCTCTTATTAATAAGGTCTTTGACCTGCCAAGCTGTTCCTATGCTTTGGTACTTGGTGATTGTTCTGTTTGCTCAGCAGTTTATGAAATATTAAAATCTGCCTATTATTAACCACCATGGTTGGGTAAAAGTCAGAGAGATTCCACTTTTCACTCATTCTGATGTTTGATGTGAACATTAACTGAAGCATAAGACCTGCATCTGCATGATTTTATACATTGTGCTGATGCCACAATAGTCTTGTTGCTGACATGGCATTAAAAATATAAATAACTCAGTAGTTAATTGTGTGAACACTTTCTGCTTAAAAGTCTTGATATTGTATCTATGGAACACCTAATTGCTTTAACTTCAATTCACATTAAGGTCATTGGTTCCATTGCTTATTGTGTATTTAAAGATCAAAGTACAAGTGATGATAATACTATAAGATGATTACATGGGGGAAAATATGCATTTATAGGGCAGTTTAGTTGACTTCTGTTTCTTCCTAGATGATGCAGCAGCTATATCAAAAGTGTAACCTTGTTCATGCTGACCTGAGTGAATATAATATGCTGTGGCATGATGGGCAGGTGGGATCCATCTTCTAAAGTCATTTTCATTTTTAAATTCTTTGTTGTAAAATGCTTATTTAATAATTATAACTCATAAGTATTAGTTGATTTCTTTTATAGGTTTGGTTAATTGATGTGAGCCAGTCTGTTGAACCTGCTCACCCTCATAGTCTGGAGTTTCTATTCCGGGACTGCAGGAACGTATCCACAGTAAGTGTCTGTGTACATGTTAGTGTACATAATGTTAGTGTTTATCTCTGCATGTTCTCAGACGGGTCTCTCACTGGGGTTAATAATGACAGAAATTTGTTCTCATGCATTTTTCCTTCTCATTTAAGTTTTTTCAGAAAGCTGGAGTAGCAGAAGCTATGAATGTGTATGATCTCTTTAACACTGTGTCAGGACTGAAAATCAACAGTGACGATGAGGCTGATTTCATAGCCCAGGTAAGTGTATAATGATTTAGCCTGATAAAATACAAGTTTTTTTTCTTGGGAAAAAAACTCTACTCAAGTACTATATTTTTACTATAATATACTTTTCTTTTTATTTATTCAAGTGTATTTTACTATATTGGTGTAGACCAGCGTGTCCCAAATCAGTCTGAGTCTCACTTTAAACATAATGGAGTTGTACGCCCTGCTTCATAAACATTTCTGTTCATGAGAAGAATCGTAATACTTGAATTTGTTTGGGTTTGTGAGCCCAAGTAAATGTTTGCTCGTATCCTTACAGATTCAGGAACTGGAGAAGATGAATGAGGACCATGTCCAAAAGCGAAGCAAGAAAGCCTGTACCAATACTTATGAGAATGATCCACCCCTTTTAAACGAGGATGATTAACAATATAATTATTTAGTCAAGAGGTGTGAAATGGGAGGATGTTTGAGTGCATTACACAGCATTTCCTGCTGTCTTAGGCAACTGAAACATGCATCATTGCTCACCATCTTTTGATGAATGGCTTCAAATTACATGTAAATGGTGTATGAATACATCAGCTGTAGTAGAACATGGCAGCAACAGACCTGCCATTTGAGCACAACTGGTTGTTGATCAGTGTTGCAAAATGGGCTAAAGATGGGACAGAATGACATTCGTATAACTCAATTGGGTAAATATGGCATGGAGCCATATTACTCTCTTCACATTAAACACTAGTTAGCATGGATTGAATGCTTATTTAAAGCTTTTGGTTTGTGCTAAACATGCTTGAGGTGTTGATGTATTCTGATTGTGGATTTTTGATGGCTTCATGTGATGTTTTAAAACTCATGAAGAAAATAAATAAAAGTTGAAACTGGAAACCCAATAATTAAAGATTAATATCTATGGAATTGTATTTATGTAGACATCAACAACTAGGCATTAATGATCAAGCCTGAGGCAATGAGGGTAAGGAATAACTCCCTTACATGATACGAGGGTGAAACCTTAAGAGTAAACCAGAAGAGAACCTCATCAGTTTGTAGTCAAGTAGAATTGTGCAACCATGAGCTCCTGAGGAACTAAGAGCTCAGTGTCATTTCTAGTTTCACTTTACAGTAACGGATGTGTGTAGACATCCTGTGGACATGGAAAAGAAGTTAACTCTATTTCAGAAGAGTCAAATTATTTGTCTGCATCAAGCAAACAAAACAACTATGGAGTCTGAATTTACTAAAATTTGGTTAAGTGTCCAATGCATTATTAAGCTTCAAGACATATCGGCTCCTACTAATCAACATCTGGAAGCTTAATAATGCACTGTGCAAGTTGAAGCAAAGTGGTGAACCGTCATCTTAGAGAAGAAATGTCAGAACAAATCCAACTTGGAGAGTAATCATATGTGACGAACTCAAGGGATTGAGATTAAACAGCTGTGTAGCTTTAAAACAACTTCTCCAACCACAATGATTTACAAAAGGATTTGATTCCGGAGCAATGAAAGAGGTCATGTGGTCGGAGGAGTCCAGATTGACCTACTTCCAGAGTGGTGGGTACATCAGGGTAAGAAGAGAGCTGGATGAAGTGATACACCCTTCAGGCCTAAATATCTTTAACACATATGGTACAAACTGCAGGGCTCTGAATACGTTCTGAACTTATTCAGAAATATTAACAGAATTGTTAAATCTCAATGATTTCTGGCTAAAACATTTGGCCCAAGTTTTATTAATAGTAACAGAAAAAAGTGTCCTTTATTGTCAGTGTTAAAAATACAGAAGACAATGAAAGATGAACATTTTTACTTCCATTTGTTTTAGGTCATTTGCAGATTAAGCCAAAGTAATGAAATTAAGTTTTTGAATAAATAACAATTGTCAAAAATGCACAAGTTCATAAGGATGCAGGATATAATTCTAGTTTTAGAAATACGTTTAAACTAGTTTTGTAATCAATGCAATATTTTGTCTATAGTGTATTTCTGTATTTTTCATTTATTTATAATATGTCTTATTTTAATATTATTAAAATAAGACATTATCATTAAAATATCAGCTAAAGAAAAAAAATACTAGTAAAGTGGAAAAAAAAGTTCTAAAGCACATAAGCAGCCTGGCCTTAGCGGTCCTTAAGGCCCAGACTATTAAAACATTTTTAGAAAAAGCTTTCAGTAAGACATGACGACATCATACCCCAATGCAGTCTCTAATGGTAAGGGTTTTCTTGAATAGGGTTAACTTTCTTTTTCGTACACAGTCTCTGGCCAAAGTGCTTCTTGCCCTCAGATGACTGTTGTTTTGCCGGATCAGGAACATTATATACACCTTCCTCTGCTCCTTGAACTGATGTTTGATTGGTGTGCAAGTCCGACTGAGTTTTTCGACGTCTGAACAGAAAAAAAGGGAAACATGGAGATAATGCGTCACCTTTTCATATTTGCACACAATAAATGTTAAAAGTGAAGGGAAAATGAGAACCTTTGCAGGATTGTCTTCCTATGATTCACAACTCCAAGACAAATAACGAAGACCACAAAAAGAAGAACCAACACGACTCCTGCGATCACTCCTGGCAAAAAGAAGTACAATATTTTGATGTGAATGAATCATGGAATAATTTCACAATATTATATCTTAAATTTGTTTAATTTTTTATAACAATGTACGGTGCTTGTGCTTTCATTAAAAAATGTAATTTGTTAGTGTAGCTCAAGTGTCCAAAACCTTCTTATACATATTTAAAGTATAATAAACTAAATAACTAACATTTGGCTATTAGGCCTTTGCTTGCACTTGAACTCAATCAAGCTAGTAAACAAACCTCACTAAATTGTTGCAGCTTCTTTGTTACAGTTTGTTTTGTAGAGTTTTTCTGTTCTCAAATTCAAAATGGCTTCTTTTTCTCACAGCCAGCTTTTGGACAGCTCATCATCATGTGTTTGTTCTGAACATCCTACTCCAGATTTAGTCAAAAGTACTGCATGTGCCACCACATAATGCAGAAACATGACATGCTTGTATTTCCTGTAGGTTGGATTGCTTTGCCATCTGGATGTTCTGCTAGGCTCCAGTTAGTCCAGAATGTAGCAGCTAGAGCCAGAAGATATCAAACACCACTCCTATGTTATCCTCATTACACTGGGTTCCAGTAAAATGTCACACTAATTATAAAATACTACTACTGACCTATAAAACTACTGAATATTCCTGCACCACAGTACCAGAGTAACCTGTCTTGGATCAACGGTTACAGGCCATTTGTTGGTACCTAAAGTAATAAAGGCAACAGCAGGGAGAAGACGTCTCATTCAAAACACTGCAATTACAGAAAACCTTCCAGTTAGTGTTGAATGAGGAGCGGCTGGCTTAAACTTAATTACATGATCAAACATAGCTAATATTCTGTCTGTCAATCTACACATGCTGTTTATGATATCAGTGCTCCTGACCATATCTGCTCTCAAACAGTTTCTATATCCTGCTCAAAGCATGCACATTTATTCATATGATAGTATGTAATGTTCCCCAAAACAATTCTAATGTAAAGATCTCACCTCTTGCATCAGTCTGACAGCTGATTGAAACTGGAGCACTCTTTATATCTCCTGAATATAATTTCAGCATCACATGGTACCAAAAGGCAGGATAAAGATTTTGGAGTTCAAGTCTTGTTCCATTTAAGTATTGAGGGTTTCTTCCCTTCATCTGCACTTCTACTCCTGTCCATTGTCCAAAGGGAGCATCCCAAACTAAAGCCAAAGAAGTTCCTCCAGACAGACGCTCACAACGCAGACCAGTCACAGTAAGAGATGCTTTTTTAAAAAATAAAAAAGAGACAAAATGGTTACCAAATGGTTTGCAAACTCATAAGCAAAGTGAAGCTTCTTCAAACTAAACGACATTTTATTGATCAAAAACTGCCCCATAATATGATCCCATTAGCCAACCATATTTTAAGCACACGCACACGCACACACACACACACACACACAGAGAGAACCTGTGACTGAAGTGAAGGTCAGGCCTCTACTCCTTATGCCATCAAACACTGTATAGAGAGTTAAGTTGTATCTGGTCCCAGGAGCGAGTGATGAAAGCGTATGCGTCATCACAGAGCCGTTCCCTAACGCAGCAATTGCGGTCTCAGACTTGCTGCTGTCTCTCAGGATGTAGCTGAGATTATTGCTTCTTATTTGATTCCAAGACAGTTCTAACTGATCTGCAAATCGCTGTGTTACGTTAACTCTTGCCACATTCACAGGCACTGAAACAAAAACAAATGAAAACTGTACACAGTGTATTCAGTATCATCTCAGCCATACAAATGCATTTCATTCTCTATGCACAAAAATTTAATGTTAAGAAAAACACTCAGAGGCACCAGGAAAGTTTTTTTAATCAGGTTTGGTTCACTGTCACAGACTCAACATACTGTGATGGTAGCTAATATAACGAGAAGCTAATCTAAACATCTGAGCTCAACTAATCACCTCACATCTTTCTCAATATCTCTTATGATATAATGAGACCAATTCTGAAAGATGTGTTTGATTTTTATTTTTGGGGTGCAAAAGGTGTTAAGAAAAGTATTGTTTTTTTGTGTGTTGTAATTTCATATTGAGTCTTTCACTTTGAAAGTGCAAGACAAAAGACAGTGCAGACAAACAATACAAGACATTAAACAAAAGCAGCGCTGACCTGTTTACACACTGTGTGTTCTATAGTACATGTTGCAGAAATACCGGAATTGTAATGTTTTGTGCAAAACAGCAATAGACTGAAATTGTGAAAGACAGCATGTGTACTTCACCTATATTTATACACCAATATATCACACATGTGCACGCACAACACACACAACCCAAAACACATACACCATTACTTACTGGTTGCTGCTGAGAAGTTGTAGCCACTGCTCTTTTCTCCACCAAATACTGTGTAAAGAGTAAAGTTATATTTGGTTCCAGGACTTAAAAGGGATACGGTGTATGTTGCTGTAGATCCTCCCCAATACATGGGAACGTATGCTTCAGACCTGTTGCTTTGCCTAACCATGTAAATGTATTGATTATTGTTGTTCACTTTACTCCACTCAAGTGTTATTGCAGTCTCAGAACGAGCCTTTACAGACACACTGGCGACATTAGAAGGACCTGAGAGAGAGAGAGATTATTTTCATGCATCATATATTCACCCATTCGCACAAAAAATACATAATGAATATCAGAAGATCTTAACTGGTAACAGCAGTAAAGTTGAAAGCACTTTGCTTTGCTCCTCTAAACACTGCATACAAAACAAAGGCATACTTGGTCCCAGGAGACAGAGAGGAGACTGTAGATCTTAACACAGACCCATGAGCAGATACAATAAGAGGAGTTTCTGTTCCATTACTGTATCTCAATATGTAGCTGAAATTGTTCACTTTAGTCCACTCCAAGGTTAGCAGGGTCTCAGATCGAGCTTTTACAGTCACACCAATGACTTTAGGAGGAGCTGCAGACAGGAATAATTTAAAGATTTTTTCCCTTAATATCAATGTATACAGTTCACATCTACAATTAGGAAAAGCTCTTAATATACATATTAGTATAGAACAATTATATAAAATCCATGTGAGCCCAGCATGTGGCACTAGTAAAGACAGCAGTGTAAAAGAAAGGCATTTGTGATCAGGGTTTTGGTAAATCAATATATTTGTGCTATAAAGGATCACGTGAAAAAGCATGTTTATGACTGGGTGAAAACTTTACATGGCACTGGGTGGAACGTGTTAGTACAGAAGTGTAATATGTCTTTAAGCTTAAAGAAAAAAAAAGTAAAGAAAGGCATTTTAAAATTCACAATATGCCATTAAACTAAAACCAAGAACAAAAACCCCAATAGCTGAGAAAAATAAAATAAAATAAAAAAGCTTAAATCTTACACGCCAGGGATGAAAATCTCTACAATGGAAAAACAAATATAAATAAATTTCCCTCAGTTATCACATTCATTATTTATTATTATTTGGCTATTAATACAACTTAAATAATATAAGAATAAACTTTACATTAAAACGGTTTAATGAGTCAAATAAAACATTTCAGTACAATAACTACATTAAATGTGTAGAATGATAGAAAGTTTTACTGAACTGAGTCTCTATGGAACAGAACTGAAATCTTACCCACAGATGAAGAGCCACAGAGAAATAAACCAATAGCAGCTCCATCATCTTCATATCAGTTCTACAGCACAAAGTGATTCATAAAAACCTGAATGTCACCTGAAATGTGAAGTGAGATTGTTGTTTATTATGTGTGTAAAGGGACTCAAGTCTATTAACACACAAGTTTATTAACACTAACCCTATTAACACTGCAGTCTCTCTCTCACCTGAAGCTCATTACAAGCTCATTACAAGCTCAGTCTCACGGCAGATCGTCAGCACGACTTTCCATCTAATGTATTTTAATATGAAGCATCTTTCGTGTCCGCATCGTTTTTGTTCATGTTTAAACTTTAAGCACCACATTACTCAACATTTAACCAGGAGATTTTATACTTGTTTTTATTGCTTTGTGCTTTGGTTTATTTTCTGAGAAAAGTCGTTTTTCTATTTGGTGTGTCACATCGGACAGGATTTCAGGATTAAACTAAAGACTAAAACTAAATACGATGTCATGACAATCCGTTTTATTTAATTCTCCTTATTTCTCCTTCATTGCGCTCAAACCACCTCCCAGACAAAGTTACTTGTAATGATGAAATTTGAAGAAATCACCCAATCACAAAGCGGATTGGCTCCGTCTCCATAGCAACGGATGCTGAGGCTCACGGGTAATGCGGGCGTCCGCGTTTGTGATTGGGTGATTTCTACAATTCATCATTACGTATAAGCAACATTACCTGGGAAGTGGTGTGAGCGCAATGAGGGAGAATTGTGTGTTACTTGGTCTTTTCTATTATTAGTAAAGATGTAAAGTAACCTGAATACACACCAGGTCTAAACCATATTACAGCCAGAGCAGCCACAGGGCATTTTTATCTCATTAATGTAAAATATATCTAATTAATTTCACTAACTAACATGTTTTCTTTTACTTTCTGATTAATAGCAAGACACATTACTCACTTTCAGCACAAAACTCTTTCTATAAAGAATGAATTGCTGGAATGATGAGACCAGGAACACTGTGAGTGTGTGTGTGTGTGTGAGTGTGTGTGTGAGTGTGTGTTAAATAAAGAATGAATTGCTGGAATGATGAGACCAGGAACACTGTGTGAGTGTGAGTGTGTGTGTGAGTGTGTGTGAGTGTGTGTGAGTGTGTGTTAAATAAAGAATGAATTGCTGGAATGATGAGACCAGGAACACTGTGTGAAGGGAATCATGTCTGGTTACAATGAGAGAGAGCAGAACGATACTGAGTGGCTTGTGTTATATTGTGATGTGCATTAAGACTAAATGAAGATACATCCATTTATATACAACATGGCACAGACTAACATGGTGTAAACATGCAACACTGTACACTGGGACCTAAATCTGAGTGTTTCACATTATAATCACCTGATT